>NW_027104700.1:1462154-1523563 GCF_000696795.3 Halyomorpha halys | reverse complement strand
CTAAATATACACCTCCAATATTTACTGCCGAGATATGAATACCGTTGTGGTATTATACATTTCAATGGAAATGAATTTTCTTGCTGAATTAATAATTCAAGTTTAATTTATGCCAATGCAAGAAATCTTCAACAGAACCTGGCTTTGAATTGGGGGCAAAGATGGTTCATTCTTTATGGTTCTCTTCTTTACCTTTGTGATGTTCTTCAGGGGAACAGGAAAATTTAAATTATAATTAAAGAAACCCTTCATCGTAGTGTTTATTTGCAAATTAACAGAATATATACTTTAAATTAGTGTTTATCGCATAAAGTTTATACGTTATTTTTGAAAAACTAGAAATGATTCAAATGAAAGACATGATACCATTAGTTTTTATTTTTAAAAAACTCAAAGGATACTCAAGGTTGTGTCAACATAAAATAAAAAGAATCATTTTCATTCCAAAGTTAAATAAAGTATCAAAGTAAGAGGGTAGACAGCCATGCAAACAGCCATTCTCATTAAGATCTACCTTCAGTAGAGCACTGTAACGCTCCCTTTGAATATTTCTTATACCAATTAAAAATTATTTTTAGAAGAAATCTAATACACGAGTACATCATCACAGGCTGAGCTTTAAAACATAGAGAGGTCGGCAATATGATCGATAACGTTTTGATATCTTAACAACAGAAGCTTATATATTTTATGAGAAAAAAATAACATTTTTCTTATTCTTGTAACAGTTTTTTAGTAAAGTATAGTTAGTACTACAATAGCTTATACTTTAAATCAAGTAAGTAAATTATGAATACCCAACTTAAAAATCTGGTGGAGTGAGCTTATCACACAGCTCACCGCCCTGGAAGGCTAAAATTTCAAACAATAATTTTTTTTTATTTTTCAGTTACTACAAAAATTTGTATTTTAGGGTTTATCGAAGTGTAAATACCAACTTTCCTTATACCCAGAATACAGCATTCATTTCGATAACGATCGAAAGAGATCAGGGATGCTCGGTTGTCTTTAGTTAATTATCACTGTTTCAAGTATAATGGTTAACTGTGCAAAATTGTTAATTATTTTCAAAACAAAATTAAAGATGCTTTAGAGGAAGTTTTTTTTTTAAATTAGACATTTAAACCCTGTTAAACAATTTCAGTGAATATAGCACCAAGCTGATATTAACGAACGCTTGATTATTCATTTTTATACCAAGTTTACTCAACTTATTTAGTGCTGATTCTGAGAAAAACGAAAAAATGTAAACAATTCTACTCATTGCCGTAATATCCCACGTATATACTCGGCTTAAATATGTATTTTCAGTTTGTTTTTTTTACAGGTAAAGGATCATCTCAATCCAAAAACCGTATAAGAATTAACTTCAATGGACAAGTATTTACATTTTTAAAATATATTGCAACAAAATTACCAAAATTCTAAATATTTTCATTGAAATATTTCCACAGTACAAAACATATTCATTCATTTATATTTATATATTGGCAGAGGTATCAAAACTTTCAAGGAATCTTCTCAGATCCATTTCGTAAATTGAAGTGGTTCGTTTGACAAGTTAGGTTGGTATATTATTTCCTTGGTGTAACTGTGGAGCTGCAGCATGATCTTAGTTTTATTTAATTGTATAAAAAAAGGTTTCTTTATTCACAGGTTCACACTATGATCTCATCTAAAATGCCAACCGAAAAAATATATATATATATAATTTTCATATTTTAAAATTTAAACTGCTTCATAATCTTAGTTTTAGTACATTTTTTTAATTATAATTGATTTTGTAGCACTTATGCTCAACAATTTGAAATAGAATTTTTTCTCTTCATTGAGTAACAATTTATAAATATTCATACACAAACATATGTGTCACAAACATAAATATCAATGTATTCTGTAAATAAATAGATTAATTAAAATTGCTAAAGTATTTATGCTTGTAAAAAATAAAAATCCATAACTGTATACAGCCTTAGACCTTTGCTATGATACAATGATACAAAAACCGTTCTCTACTATGTCTGTGAACACTTTTTCACGAAATAAATATTATAAGATTTATTTTTTTTAATCACCTACTATAATTGTGTTATTCATTAAATTCTATTTTAAATAATTTAAACAAAATTACATATAAACCTGAATGGTTCAGTTAAATCATAGATGTTATAGAGCTCAGAGTTTATATCTTCAAAAAAGAAAATAATACCAAAGTATATAAAATAGAATATGATCTGTTGGTATAGCACATTGGAACGACGAAATCTACTTACCAGGACTTGGTAATAAAATGTTATTTTATTTACATAGGTTCCATAGACGTGTTAAAAATATTGATGATCATCGAATAAAGTTATAAATAGTACAAAAAATTTAGTATTAATAAAGTAAAATTTCTATTATCAATCTTCATAATCTAGAGTATAAAAAAATCCAAAAAGAGTTGTAACATGTAGATTGTAATAGATAGAATGGATTAAAAAGTTGTAATATAGCATCGTTTTAGAAGTCCATCAATTCAAGTAGGTACTTCATTCAAGTTCAGTCCACGTACGAAACGTGTGACCCAGTTATAGTGTGACCCTTTCAGCTCCTATCGAAGCAGTCAGTCACCCCGGCTAAACTTATCTATTTTAGGAAGTAAAAGACTTATTCTCTTTTGAGTAGCTGAGACGAGTGGAGGGCTCTAAGACCCGGTACTATCAGACATAGCGGCCCTCTCTAAATTATTTCGGAACAACTTTGGGTTACAGACAATACGCAAGTCAATATTAATAATTAATTTAATCTTTTACAAAGAACATATATTAGAAATAAAAATAAAACATTTACAAAAAGTACTTTTACCAAAACAATTTAGAAACAATTGACGTTGAGAAAGGGTTCATCTACATTAGATATTGTGAACGCTAAGAAATGGTATATATTTATAAAGATGTAGCAATTATTAGGGTGTCACATGTTAAAGTTAAATCACATGAAATTTACTATTACGAAAAATGTAATGATCAGATTAAATTCGATCAGGACTTTTTTGTTTAATTACTATTCCTCCTGAAGTTGTTAGAATAACAGAAACAAAAGCGAACAAGCTGTTGGAATAAGTATAAATTCGAAATATAATTGGATATGACAAAAACTATATTAATGTAATTTCTGAAAAGTTTTGAATTTCTCTTTTTTTATTTACCTGATTACAATCATTAGCAATTTTCATTATTTATAGACAGTTTCACGCATATCTTATTATCCCGTTTGAATAGGTATGTAGTAATATTCCGTAACCTAAAAAGGATGAGTTCATTTAGTAGTCCTTTTTTAAGTAATATTTTTATGTCTAAATATGTTATTCTAAATTTGGTTTTACATTTTAAACGGATAAGAACCCTTTCTCAGGGTCATCCACTTCTTATTTTAACATTTAATATAGTTTTTCTATCATATAAGTGATCGTAGTCAGCACTCTTAACAAATATATACCAGTGGACTGATATCAACAGGTTTTGATTTCACTTAAATTCATTTGACTGGTATATTTGTTTTTAACTACAGTATATTTTCTGAAAAAGCCTATTTTTGGTCAAGTTGATCTAGAGGGTAGTTGGATTCTTTCGCACCTGAAGTTAGTACTCTACTTAATCATCTGTAGACTCTCCAAGCCGAGAGTATATTGGAAGATATTTACCTGGTTCAATTCAGTACGGGCTAACACATAGCTTTGCGAAAATATTTTACTAGCTTTATCTTATTTATTTTTTAACAAAACCATTATTCAAGTTGTTAATTAAATAACTGCTATAAAATTTTCTGATTATTCGCCCCACGAAACTCAGTAGCAAATACGATTGGTGAGGATACGGCATTCAGATATGTTAATACCTTCGACGGTAATCCTATTCGGGGGGTTTGCTGTTGAGGTATTTTAATCCAATGTAACATCAGCCTTCCATTGATTCATGCATGATGTTGACTGAGTGAGGCAAGATATCAGTTACTCCCTTTAAAGTGAACTCACAAACATTGCTCTCGAGTTGCTACTAGTCCCGAGTATCCTTATTTACAGATTACCATAGATTATCTTTATGTATTTCTACTAAATGACCACAAATCAAATCATTTTTAGGTCTTCTTTCAGTAAAATTAATTTAGGAATCGATTGTTTGTCAATCACTCTAACAACTTGAAGACAAACCTATGTTATTATTAACTTATGCTTGTATCACGTGTATAAAGTACATAAAAGATAATTAAAATTTTGTTTTTATTTATTTAATGTGATTTACAACTGTACAAATAATAAATACATTAAGTAAATATGTAGTATGTTTCATATACACTTGAAAATCTTGGGAAGGAACTACCCATTGGTGGTCAATTAAAATATAAAATTTACATTAGGGAATAATGTAATTGACTAAACGGATATAACCTAGAATAACTGAATATGTTATAAAACAGAATAATTTGATACATGAGATTGTTTTTTCGAACAAAAGCTAAACATGCCTTCGCATTAAAGAAGCAACAGAGAAGGGGATGTTGAAACATTTAAGTGGAAACGTGAAATATTATTGAATATGACAAAAAGTAAATGCAGCCTTGACAGCTGAGCAAAGAATTAGCATCAAGGTCGATGACAAATGCCAAATTTCAGTTTGGCGTCGTTCCTATTTACAACGTCAAAATATGACGGAAAAAATCAATTACCGACCAGGATATTTCCCAGATGACTGTTTACAAGGAGGGTCTTTTACAGAAATAGCCGCGAACAATGCGGTGAAGAAAATAAATAAGATTTCTTCCAGCCAAGGCGCAGCTTTAACGGATTTGTTGGGCCTCATTTCAATGCGATTCGCACTAATTGGACCTGCATAAAACATTACTCACAGACCAGAGTTCGTCAGTCTAAGGCTAACCCCTAGGTCAATATTCCCTTCCTTGGCTACTTGGGGAAAACAATTACAGAAACATACATTGTTTAAAAAACAAGAAAACGTGTTATAGATATTTTACAATAGTTCTTACAAACTAAGTTAGAATATCACAACAGGTTGTTAAACTTTTTGTCTAGAAAATATTGTAATAGTCGGAATCGCCGTGCCTTCTGTCTTTTCAGTCTTTTATGAGGATTCCAAATTAGATGTAGGCCAAGGTAGCGGATCTGTTCGACAGGGATATGAGCAACAGTATACAAGGATACTGGGCAGTCGCTAGGTTTACGACAAAGGATACAGGTGATTTGTTAGGATTTATTTTAATCCTCTAATTTTGACCCCGTCTTTGAGGGTTATGATATGGAATTAAAGAGCTTAGAATGCAATTAAAACGATGTCATTAAATGCGAGCACACATGTGTCAACGGCATACGTACTGAGGATAGTATTAGTATTGGATGGAATGTCAGCTATATAGACTGTGTAAAGGATAAAATCGAGGATACTATCTTGAGGATCAACAGCAGACTAAAATAGGAAGGATTAATAGGAACCATTGTAGTTTATTTTGAGTAATCAGTGAGAAAGGAACGGATAATGAGAAATTATGAAGGTGGTAGAAATTAACGGAGTTTTTAAAGCAGATCCTTTACCACCTTTTTCCAATTTCAGACGCTTTTCAAACTTTGAAACTAACTCATTAAAACTCATAAATCTTAAATTTATACTCATTAAAATCTTAAAATCTCCACTACCCATTTGAAGCAAATATTTCAAAAGAGATATAGGACCGTAGCTCCTTGGGGTCTTACCGGAACAGATCTGGAAAAAGGATTACCTTTTTTGTGTTATGATCTTCTCTTCTGAGATTATGACATGTCGTTCAACGACCAACCTAGTCGCTATAATTATCCGTTTGAAAAATATAATATGTTAGGCTACCATGGAGGGCGGGAGTGGCCGGTTTCACGACGTTTTCCAATTTCAGGAGCTTTTTAAATATTGCTTGATTTAAACTATCTTCAAATCTCCACTTCCCATTTAAGCAAATATTTCAAAAGTGATATTGGATCAAAAGTCCCTGGTACTAGACTCGATCAAAAGGGGATATAGGTAGACAAATATTTTGCAGGCTACCTTGGTTTTAGTGTAGAAGGAAGCAAGCCTGGAAAAAGAACTTTTCCTAGTCGGACATCATACCTAAAATGTTCAAGACCCGGAGAACAGACTGGATTAAAAGAGAGCTGGCTCAGAATTGAGACACATAATCCTCATCTTAGTTCCGATTATAGCTCTGAATTTTTTATAAAAATAATAAATATAAGCTTAAACCAATCAGAACCTCTGGGGAAGTTTCCTACCATAGAATTAGAATAAACAGTTGTTAAACTAGACAGTTGACATATGACAAAATACAGGAGAGCTATAAATTGTACGAATATGAAAAAAAAAAACTAGAGAATAGCAAATTAATTGAGTAATTCTCAAACAACAGGTGATATTGAAGTCCCACTTGAATAAAATTTCCTTCGAGCATATTCATTAATGCTGGTTATAATAGGATCCAAGGACATATTTGTCTCTAATGGAGAAGGTAAATAAATTATATTGCAGAGGTTTACTACAATTGTAAATACCATGAGCTTTGTAATTCTCATCGCCATGACTGTCCAAGAGCAACAATTTTACATTTAAAAAATCTTCTTTTTTTTTTGTAATATTTATTGTTTTAAATTAGCATTTTATTTTTAAAAATCGTCACACTCTGCCCTCAAGCATTATATGATTTCAGGTTGTAAATTGAATGTAAGTCTCAGTAACCGACCTTTTGTGTGTATCGTGTTTCTATCTTTCCATTATCGGTGAAAAGGATTTGTCATCAGTTATTTGATATAGGATATCATTACAACTTATTCTTTGATTTGAAATTAAATGTTATTAATTTTCTCAGAAATTGTAAGATTCGTCCTGTTGGATGAGTTGGCGATGTTACATGATTCTATTGATATTATGTAACACTTATTGGTGTTGATTTCTTCAAATGATAATAGTATTTGATTTTTGCCTCAGTGACCTAGAATTTAACATTAAAGTAAATTTCTGCAAATTAAACAAGCATAGGTCCTATCTTTATGAGGAAGCACAACTTCTAACTTACTACTGCTTTTAGGAGGTAAGTTAAACATTAGCTAAGCGGCGATGAACTTACACGACCTCATTTACTAAATAATTCTAAAATCAACACTTAATTTTGAACTTCACGGCTTCAGCAAGCCCCTTGCGGAAAACTTTGAGGTATTGATGAACCCAGACCAGTTCACTATCTATCAGCTGTTGAATTCTGATACGCGGAAGTCGGTCTTCCATAGCCAAGGGGCTTAACTGGATTGGCTTTGTATTAGCAAATCACAATGCAGTAACACCACAATAGACCCTTGGCAAAAACAAAAGCTTCTATTCACATGTTCTTGTATTTAACACTAATCAAGCTCTGTTTGAGAGTAACTGTACAGTTTCTAAATTATATTAGGCCTGTATTATAAATTATTAGGAAAAAAAAGGTCAGAAAATTTTTAATAAGGACAAAAATAACAAATAAATAAACTATTTATGCTGTGTGTGTACATAAAATATAAATATAAAAAATAAATACATAAATATAAAAAAAAATTTTTACATCACCTAACTTATATAATTTTGATACGAATTTCGCAGTTTTGTAACATTGGCGTGAGGTCTATCGTTGATCGTCATATTTTTTCCAGCTCTCCAAAACAATATAGACTAGGGGATTTCTAAAATTATGGAGAACTTAAATTTATGATTTTTCCGTATTAAATTATATTTTAAACCCACGAAAAGGATTTGTGGATAGCACGCTTTTGAGATCTGATGCATTCCTAAGGCATAATTCACAAAAAAAAAAAGCTTTAAGGTTTTATTAGAAGACTTGCGCGTTCCGCATTGCGAAGTTCCAATTTTTTACGTTCCATAAAAAATACTCTTGTGCATGGGTAAGCGAGAGTAATGGATGTAGAATAACAGAAACTAAACCATGACAATAATAATCCACCAGTTTTCTCCAGATTTGGGATAAACTCGGATAGCGTTTTTAAAATAAAGGTGTATAGGGATAAATACATTCATGTGTGCATAAGCGAAAGCGTAAGCCGAAACCTTATAAAATCAATATTGGGCCAACTAAACACCAACGAGAACGATCTCTGAAAATTTTATCAAAATCGGATTAACGATTTACTCCTTTAGGCCAGAAACGAATTTGACTACAGACCGACAGACAAGGAACCTAATTGGTTCCTCGTTGTCTAAAACCTACAATGTGAATGAAGATTTTCGGTTCTAAGGATATACATTTTTTTTAAATTCCTTACATGATTACAAAGATACCTTAACTTCGGCAGTGAAGAAGCAAAAACATTTTTTAAAATAAATATGAATTGGAATCCTCAAACAAGACTGAAAAGCCAGGAGACTGGTAGTCGACTCCGACTATTACAACATTTACTAGACAAACGGTCTAAGCTGCCAATCCATTACAAAAGGCTGATCTACAAGGAGTTGAGCTTTGAGGTTCTACTAAACAAACAAATTCTTCCCGAATCCAATCCTTACAGTCCAAAATCCTTAATACTCCTTACTTTGTCACGAATCAAGTCGTCCATTTGGACCTTAATGTCTCATATGTTGCCGGTCTGGCCAGAACCAGATACCAATCCATCCATGATAAACTCCCCAACCACCCAAATCAACTTCTCTCTAACCTGGATTCTCCTTCATTACCTAATAGTCCTCCTGGGCGTCTGAAAAGAAGATGGCCTTGAGACCTTCTCTTCTAGAAATGTTATTGGAGTTCTATCAATGGGTAGATTCTCCACATGTCTGTGTCATGTCACTATGTCATCTACAGCAAATTTACTTGTTGTATATATTTGCCTACAGTTGTAAATAACAATAAATAAATTATTAAAAAAATAAATAAATATTGTGGACTTACGAATACTTATATAGAATAGTTTTATTTGTCATCGTTATTGTAAATATTTTAAATGTTAAACGTAACAAATAATACACAGTCCTTCGGACAGCTATCCTTTCCAACCATTATCACGAAAGTTTTAAAATATGTCGTCCTTGGATAAGATAGACACAAAAACCTTTTTACTAATTAAAAAGGTTTGAGCTTGCAATGGCGAAAAAAACGGGACACAGCTTAAATAAATCGCCCAGTCTTTAAATCTTTATAGAAACATTCAAACGCTCTTAACTCCAAAAATAAATGGCAAAAGACAATTTTATAGCAGCATTTGTATATTCATGTTTCTTAATTTTATTGTTTCTTTGGTTTATTCCTTCATTTACTGGCTGTCTGAACAAGGATTTCATTTCCCAAATAGTCATTACCAATTGCAGTTTAAAATTTTGTTAATGTCAGATTGTTGAAGTGCTAACTTGCATGCAGAGCTGAAATTAGGAATATTTTTGTCTGTACCAAGTAACATAACTATGAATACAAAATCGCTATAATACATAAAGATAAACATGATAACTTGTTTCTCATTATTCTCATTATTAGGGTGCGCCAGTCCAGAAAATTACTTGTAATATGATGAACTGGGTCATGCATATAAAATGGGTGCATCATGCATACTTGACTAGTGTATAACACAAGGTACGGATTACCTCACATTTTTAAAACATAAATCAACAGAATTATACTGTGGTATACCACAGTATTATATTATAATATGAAGACAAAATATGGATAATTAACAATATTATGATTGAATACGAATCCCCATCGCATTAAAAAAACTATTATTAGCAAACATAGCATGTTAATCATATTAAAAAAAATCAAGAATGAAAACGAATAAACAAACGAAAACGACTGATATGATTTCGACTAAGTTTTTTTCTTTACGTTGTTAAATAGAATCCTAAGAAGTGTATGAGCGAAATAAATCTCCGATCAATCTTGATAATAGAATCATATTTAGACCAAACCTAGGATAATATTTACTTAGAATGTTAAAAAAAAAAAATTTTATAACTGTTGAACTTGATCTTGTGACAAAATAACAGACTAATAATATCCACTAAATAAAAAAAAATCCGTACTTAATGATATTCTTACAGTACCAAATGCAGGTTCTCTCATAGTATAAATAATAGGAAGGAAAATTTCGCTTTTAAAAAAAAAGTTTTTGAGAAATTACTATACTCTGTGATGTAAAGTTACAACAAGCAAAATTATGGTCAATTGAAACACAATTGATCAATTCATTTCTTTCAAAAAGCTAACAAAGGAGGGGGGTTTCTCTTCTGACATCCAACAGAGGTCAAAAGACATTCATTAACTATTCCAACTAATTACAGAACATCTTTCAATAAAAGATAACAAGAAAATTATTTCATGGACAACTCCATTTTGAAAAGAGAAGCATGATTATTTCTAATAATAACTTTATAATTCATTTTTAAAAATAAATATAGTAATGTTAAATGAAATTTGGCCGTTCTATTATTATGTATATCATGTAATATATGTTATATTATATAAGTTAGATTGTTTATTATTGTAAGATTTAATCTACCTAAAAAGATTTAAGATAAAAGTATGTATAATTCTTATTTTAAAATAAATATACTTCAAAACATCTAATACACCTCCTTCCCCTATTCTCATATGAGAATAAAAATACAGATTTAATTCTGAATAGTTTTGCAGTTATTCAGACTTATTCTAGAATTAATGTATACAAATTGTATAAAAGTAAATTTTACACACGCATGGAAGGACTGTTTTGTTTAAACTACTTTAGAATCGAGTTCATGAAGAAAATCCCATCTTAATGGTTTTCCAAGATGGCGGAAAAGTCTGGTTTGGGAGGTCAAAAAATTGAATTTTTTTAGAGAGCGTTAGTACATATCTTTCAAAATCTTCTAGCTTTTGTAAGCCTATTTTCTTTTTTAACAATATCCACAAGGACTAATTTACAATTTAAAAGTTTATGAAATTAGGAAAGTTAGCACGAAAATGACTAACGCAGTAATACTATTTCTTTCATTTCATCTTTTATCTAACTGACGCGGATTCTTTTAGATGATATCTAATGTTCATTTCACAAACTCGTTTTGTGAATTTAAAAAGTGTCCTAGAACTATTGATAGATGTCACAAACCAACAAAAGTTAGCAATCTCGCCTTTTTTTCAAACTTTATGGATGATGAACAAGCTCTCGAACACGGTTGGGTCCAGTGGTACCATACAGCAGAGTATTCGGACCAGGTAACCACGAAAAACTTTATTAAAGAAACATTTGATTAAACGTTTATTGTTTACTTTGAGGATATTTCATCACAAGGTTCGACCTCCCGCAAACTTTTGCGAATGGTTCGTGGGCGTATTTGCAACTAAGCTAATCATATATTGATGATTAAGCTAGAAGTTAAGGAAATTTTGAAAATTGAAACTATTTTTTCTCTTCGGAGTAAGTTTTTTCTCGAGTATAGTAAGTCTCGTTTTTGATCTGGTATTGTGACACAATGTTAAAGGATCATACATTCAAAAGTCATATTTAGGGGTACCTTCTATCTCTTTTTGATCCAAAATAGATTGCATTCATTAGCAATAAATAAAATAATAATCATACGGAGATGGAGCTCACACGATTTTACTTCTGGGACCCGTCGGTCCTTTTTCAAATAATTATTATTTGGCTGCAAAATAAAGAAGAGTAACAAGTGGATAATAATTTATTTCATAAACAATTTAATGAATTATTTTCAGGAAACACTGATACATGTATCTGATTACATTTTAAATACAACAAAATGTTTAATATTATTGAGAAATTATTCTCAGGGATTAATGGATGACCTAAAATATTAGCAGAAAAAAATTGTAGGTTAACTTTGAAACGACACGTGCGCCTGGTTATGGCTGCTTACAAAAGTTGCTACTTCTTAATACTCTCATTTATAGTCCTAAAAAGTTGTAAAAGACTTCGTTATCTTCAAAATTAAAGGATTTATGTCAGTTTAAATTCTTCTGTTTTCAGTACCATTATTATTTTTCATGCACGTTATAAATTAAAATCGTTGCTAAAAATTTTTAAGTATCTAATCATTGTACTTCTATTCAAAAATTTTCCGACCTGTAATTTTATTTTATATGAAAAATGAAAACAAATCTAGTATCTGAAACGACTTTACTACAATAATTAGGAAAACTATGGTAAAAAATTAAAATATTTGCTACTCTATAGTAGTCACATTGCCTTCTACAGCAATAATAAATAATAAACTATACTTATCAGATATTTCTGAAGATTGTTTTTTCTCCCAACGAGGAATGGACTGAGTATCCCACTTTGGAAACAATTCCCCGAGCAATACCAGAATATAGCACTATACTCAGATTAATAATGTCACTTGATGTGCACAGAGCCATGTCATGTTCATATTGAGCATATCAGCACATTGAATATATCACCTTAAGCATTAATCTATTAGGTAGTTTAAGGGATAAGCGAATATAGTCCCATTGTATTGCGTATCCTGTCGAAAGGAGTTTTCGGATTAAACACCACTATCGATGTTGGAACATGTTAATACTCTTGTGAAAGTAACCCAAATAAATAGTTTATGTAAGTGAATGTTGTGAATTGGGTGAATGTAACTAAAAAAAAAAGTTTCATGAAAAATTCCACTAACATTCAGGAAAAAAAAACATTATAACACATTGAAAGCTGAAATGTGAGTAAGCAAATTTATTTTAAATTAATAAATAATTTGAATACATTAATCCATCATCGGTCGCTAGATCGATTTTAACACAGATGGCCGCGTGTGAGACTTTTTCTCACACTTCTTATTTAGATCTCTTAAACGTAGTATAAAATTATAAAAAAATTATTATGAAACAGGAGTAAACTAGTTATTAAAAATTCAAAAAGAAACATAATTATAAAATATTGATAAACATAATATAATATTTTGAGACAGACAAAGTAATAAAAAGAATATAAGTACAGATACATCATATTATAAGAACATAACACTAATCTAAAAAAAAAAAAAAAATGCTCAGTCTGAAGAAATCTCTTGTGCACAACTGGTGCAAGTGAACACTGAATTTATAAAAAATAGTTGTCATACGACGCAGCGATGATGTGAAAACATGAAAAGCCAAATTTTTGTTATAAAGACCAACCTTAAATACACTTATACTATCGAAATACAATTCATCGTAAATAATACGTACCTAATGAAGTTCTGGCCTCTTCAGCCTACGTTTCCCTAGTTCTGGTCATTTTTTCCCTCGAGGAAAAAATATTTCTATGGATTAAATACACTAGGCACTCGTGAAAAAAATCCTCACAACTTGAATATTGTAGCATCCTCAGTCGTGCATGAGATAATGACTCATGAGAAGGGTATATTGTCAGGGAAAAAGGGCTGGACGCTTATCCAGAGCTGCTAGAGTAGTGGAGGGAGCGAGGTATAGAAGGAAAAGACTGAACTATAGATTCCAGGAAGATGGAAACCACAGTCTCCCTCTAGCAGCTTCCAGACCTGAAAAACAATTAACGTGACAGAAATTCTCTCGCAGCGACCAATGACGGGTTAAATTAACTAACTGACACAATTGAGAAAAAAAAAATTAAAAACTACTTGTTTCTTTTTCATAAAGGGAAAATAAAAATACCCAAAAATAGTATGTGTATGTTCAATGATTAAGTTTTATGAACTGCTTGGAAAAAAAATTGAGTTTTTTTGCGCGTTGAGTACACAGGATTCTAAATTGGCGTTGATATTCCAATTTTGAAATATTGAAACGTATTTTCGCTTATAAGTTTTAATTACTATAAATGAGTATTAAAAAGTAGCCCCTAACCCAGTTTTAGTGTTTCCTCTGCTGTTCAGCCGCACCTGTCGCCTCTTAGATAAAAAAACTATAGCGGTTTGTGAAATTTTAGAAGCAGACTTACAACTTTTACCACCGGTATTTTTTTATCAGACCATATGTCTAGAAGCATTTTGGCAGATTTTGTATTGAACTCCAGCTTAGTAATAACCCTTTTATACTATTAAAACTCCCCTACCACTTGGGTTTGCCTTCTCCTTTTTAAAATATTGTCCTAAATGCTCAGTCCCAGATTGATTTGCTGGAAGATTGCTGATTGACCGTGTGTATCAATAAATGAAATATGACCACAACCGGACCAAATTCCATTCACTTTGATTTGGTTTGTATAAAAAAAAAAAAAAAAAAAAAATAAGTTAATCATTTTTTTTTTTTTTCGTGACAGGCTTCTATACTTCTCCATTCTCGTCACTATGTTTGACTTTGCTCTATGCTGCACCATTGCAGCGAAACCTCTTCTAAACAACGCTGGACAAGCTGCAGGATTTTCGCAACTCCACCCTTAAGCGAATAGTCAGAGGTACAACGCTCCAGAAGGCTAGGAACAAAACTATTCACGAAGAGCCTCAGCTCTCATCTGTGCCAGAGGTCATAGGCCGAAGCAAGGCCAAACCCAGGATCAAAACGGTAAGCGTTGGTCGTTCTGGTTGTAAAATTTCAGAATTGAAAAGGGGAATGAAACCAAAATTTAAAAAGCATTATATATAATTATAACAGTGTTTTATTAGTTATTATAAAACGTGCTTGAAAAAATTTTTTTTTTAATTTTAATAAAATTCAATTTTTTTTATTCGTAGGGGAGACAACTGCCCCCTCTGTTCCTCATTTTTGCCTTGATATGGCATTGGTATGATAGTTGATGAGATAATGAAAAAGAGCGAGGCTACTAACATGAGGTAGTTTAATTATAAATACGTGTCGAATTCATTTTGTTCTATTGGCTTTCTTTTAATTATTAACAAAGAACTGTGAACAAAATTTTAAACATAAAACAATAATATGTCATAATAATATTGTGATTAATAACCTTAAAATTAAAATATATAATATAAATTGTAATTATTAGTTTATTAAAATGATTTATATGGAATAATTTTAAGATTGTTGAGCTTTGTGTATGATATCAGATATAGATCTTAAAATGGACGGGAGTCGGAAATGTCATGAAATAGATAAATAATGTTACCTGGCAGAGATTTATGGGTAGATCAATTCCCCGAAATTTTTATCAATAAATTTAAATAAAAATATTAAAATTAAAAACTATACCGATAAACCACAAAGAAATGATTTTACTGAAATGCTAACTGTCCAAATGGTGATTAGTGATTTTTTATTTACCAATTACAAAATATATATAAAATAAATAAATTCCTCCTGTTTCTTAAATCCGGTTTGCATTTTATATTTATTCTGTACAATAGAATTCAATAGAAAATAAACTATTACAACTTGAATTGTTTTTAGCTTTTCTCCCAAATACCACTTGTCATTATTTTGGGTTATCTACTTCTTTTGGAAGATACTCATTAAGTCAAAACTGAACACTCTGTAATGAAAGCTAATTGTCTTAAATTTTATTTTTCACGGTTGTTGTGGTAGCACGAAACGTTTTGACGATATTTCTTGGATGTGCAGAGCTCGTTTTAGGCGCAATTTGTTGAAAACTTCATCGACAAAAAGAAAGAAACTATTGAAATGAAAAAAAAAACGAAGGCGTATTTGATTGAAGACTTATTTTTGGAGTTATTTGAGAATAACTGAAAAAAGTGGGCTAACTTAACCTAAAATCTGAAATATTGTTCTAGTTTCTACAAATGCTTTAATTTATTTTTTTTATATTAGTTAAAAATTTTACTTATTTTATTTTATCCTTATTTATTTATGTACATTATTTTTTTATGTATAGTTTGATTATGTTTGTTTTAGTTATTTTTCTGTTTATATACATATAGAGATATTATTTATTTATATATAGTGTATATATTACTTATTAAGCAATATCTTTTTTTTTTATTCATTTTTGTCTACTTAATTTTTTCTCAAGCTTATTATTTTTGTTTTTATTAAATTAACATCCCAACCTAAAAATAATAATTTACCAGAGCATTCTACTTGGCAAGCGGGAAGCTTTTCACTGAAGCTATCAGTTTAGGTAACAGGGAGATAAAAAACAAACTTGGGAGGAGGATGTAATAAACAGGGCATTTTTAATTGAAGATCCAAGGGTGCTACGACCTGTTATGAATATCCTTCTTGTGACGAAGAAAGAAATGGAAATAAGCAGATGGTTGTGTAAATTTTAAATTAAGGGTTGAAGATGACATGTAAGACGCCCACTCACTATTTTTCTTACCAATTATTCCAAGAAACAAGCACTAACTTCGTTCAGTACGGCGCAGAAGAGTTTGGACAATCTATCTCTGCAATTAAAAACATGCCAAGATTTCTTTTCTGGTAAGGATTCCTCCTTAACAATCCTCATTATGTAGCAAATAAATGATAAAGCGAAAACCTTCATTTCTCATTTTTAACGAAAATCTTTTTCTTTTAATAAATAAATAATGATGAATATGATTTTAATATTGCTTCCCAAAAAAATATTTCAAACTCAGGTATCAATCCATTGAATGAGTGCTCAAAAAGGGGATTAAGAGGTAAATGGACGAAACACAATTTTCGACTTAGGAACTTTGTTTGGACTAGTTAGGAAGTGAACTAAATACTAAAAGTCCTTTCTCCTTCAGAGGTTAGAAGAACTGTGAAGGAGAGGGCCTAGAAGTTTCCCTTATCGGTTTTTCATTTATATTTCAGAAACTATGCCAATCCCCATTATATAATAAATTAACATTTTCCATATTTTTTTTTAATATCTTTATTGAAATTTAAAATTTACATCCTGTAAATTTGATCTCAGTTATAATGGAGAGATACAGGCGTGTAGAGAAATTACCCATTAGTAGCACTCTAATGACGTTTTTAAATTAGCAGGTCTCGTGGCCATCTTTTTTTCAGGAGCCTTGGAAGATTGTCAGGAATGAAGGAGGAATCAAGATTAGGAACTTGGGTGGTTAGGGAGTTAATAATGGAAGGATGACATAGGATTAATTCTATTTTTTTTCCTATCTTGTGTAATTTTCAAAATATCCATGATAAATAGCTAACACAACAAAAAAAAAAAAAAAAAAACAGTCTCATTTTATACATTTTTTGTCCAACACCCCTAACATTCAAATTAAATTCACAAACTACTAATTTATTTATTTATGCTTATTTCATTATGAAATGTTGCTTTTTAAAAACTGTATCTCGGGAACTATTCAATAAACAGTTCTAATCGGTCACATATTTAGCAAATTTACTCATCTTTACAATACATCTTTCTAATACATCATAGATTTTCTACACTTTTTTTACAAAAATTTCGGATGTTATTCTGTAGATCCGGATCCACTTGAATCATCGTATGCATGAATGACTTATGGAAAATTCCAATTTAATGCCGATGAAACAGCTAGTCAATAAAAAGATGATGCTATTTTAACAAATTGTCAAAAAACAAAATGTCAAAAAAGACAAGAAGGAATAAGATTTAACACGTGTGAACTGCTGTAACATAATAACTTTATTGGGTTCGATACATCTCTTTATATACATGCGATCAGCTGATGTCCTCAGTCAGCTGACATCGAAGTAACAGCTGACTAAGGCTGTAACTTATATATATATAATTTTAAAACTATATTATTATTTTAAAGCTTCTGTTTCTGCGATATCATTCATTGGTAATATCTTTCAGCGCTGGTAACAACTTTATTAATCACTGCTCCATTGTGCGTGAACTTATCACAACTTTATTAGTACGGGACTTAAAATTCTAATAAATTCCTCGTATCAGCTGTAATGAACATATTACGGGTAGAATAATAGGTATGACATTCTGTTATATAACTACAAGCCATAATCAAGCCATAATCTTCCTGAGTTAATTGATTTATTTGACGCCTAAGGACTTTCCATAAAGCAGGTGATTTCTTCAATCTATAATTCATATCGATTTCCAGATTTCCCTATTCTAGATTCTTAATGTTTTTAATTTCACATTCGTGATTTTTATAACACTCTAAGAGCAGAATGGTGATGCTTTTTTTTCTAGATAGATTATTAAATTTAAAATCATCAAATACAACTAAATTCTCAGTAAAACTTCAACAAATTAAGTAAATACCATATAAAGTTTTTAGGTAGTATTCATATTTTTTCTCATACACTGTTTTTACATTCACTTACCTATGTAAGGAATATAGAAATTTAGAATTCAAGGTATTGGTGGAAATAAACGATTTAAGCTAGCCTTCAAGAGTCCAAATAATCAAGTCCCGCAAAATCTTTTATGTGTTTGCGGGAACAGCCAAGCTCAATTAGGGATGTTGCAACAACTTTTTTTCATAAAGACGGATAACCGGAAATACCACGTTATTTTATTCAATTTTATCACATTTCTTTCAATTTTCTCGAAAACAACCCTAACCGTGTTGTTTTAACGTGGTATCATAACTTATAATCAAGTGATCTTATACATCAGGTAAGTATTATTCTCATTATTCTCTGACAGGTCTTAAATGAAAAAAAAACACTAAATTACTTTTTTATTGTTTAATGAAAGCTCTTACTGATTATTATTACTCAAAGCCATCCGAACATCTGCTCGTAGAGGGCACGAGAAGAAAACGATAATTTTTATATCACAATTATGGAACAAGGTGAAACAAAAAACATGTAAATAAGAAGGATATTTGTAATAAATAAAAATAAATTGCAAAACAATAAGGATATTTGTAATAATAAAATCGATCCATTACTAATTTCTATAATAATTTTTAGGATTTAAATCGTTTTACAGAATGACTGACTAATTTTTAAAGCTTTTCTGTTTACTTCTTTTGTTTTATATTGACTTATCTTTTTCTTTTTTTTCTATTGTTTAACATTCTTTTTTTTTCATATTCACACTTCATATAAATTACATTATCCCATCGGCAAGAAACCTGCGGAAATATAAGGCTGTTAAATTCTTTTTTTTTTTTTTTTTTTTTTTTTGGCTAGACACACCGGCAAATTTTTAGTCTCTTTTTTAAAGAAAAGATAACATCGGTTTTTGATGAGTTTACTTTCATATTGAATAAATTACTTTGGTTTCTTGACTTCATATTTTGGTATTCTTAAACGTAGTTTATTATTATATTATTTTTGGGATTATAAATTAAAAAATTAAGTTAGTACAAAACTAATATACCAAGTACACTCTGTTCAATCGACCCCCACTCAACTGGTTCTCCTGATCAATTAACAGTTAAAATAAAATAATATTCTGAACAAATACTATTTTTAATAAAACAAACGAAATTAACTAACTTTGTAACTACAAATAAAAACATAAAGATCGTTTGTAAACATGAACTATATCATGTATTTAAAGAATTTTCTTAATGTATTTTAGTCAAATAAATCAGTTGAATTCATTTATTATTAATATGAATCTCATATCATATCTCTATAAATTAAGTATTTAATTTTAATTGTTGCTTAATATATGAGATGAATTAATATTTTATTTTTTACACTACGGATTAACCGGCTCTACCGATTAACCAGGGATGCCACGGTCCTAACCATGACAGATAAGTGGGGTTTTACTGCATTACTATAATCGAAGGTACGGCGGATGCCTCGTCCGTGTAGGTAATGCAGCCGTGTCATCTGGGAAAGTAGCTATTAGACTGCCGCTCGGAGTTCATGAGAGTCAGCTGTCTTCATATTGTTTACAGGATTCCTAGTATCATACTCTTACTACAACCGCTAAAGGAACCTCTTTTACAATCACCGACGTATGCTATATCATGTTAATCAGCGTTGTAAATAGTACCGTTATTCCATGCTAATATATTAGAAATGAACAAGACACCAGAGAGTCAGAGTAAAAGAGATTAAGGATAAACCAACGAGAAGTTTTTCTAATCTCTTTGTCACTTCCTTATTGAAGAACTGAGCTACTGTCATTAATGAAGTCACAAGATTTACCTAACTAAGGTAAGCTGAAACTAGTTCTGAAAGGGTAAATTGTTTAGCATTAACATACATCCTGATTTCCGTATAGAACTTTAAATCTAAGAAAACGATATAATACCTTGATTAGTTAGTTATATATCCAGTACACCACAACAGAAATAATAATTCAAATCAATGTTTAAAAAATTTCTGTGGTTATGAAAATAATTCAAAACCAGATCTGAATGTATTTTTTAAAGATATTACAATTTAAATTTTCAGTCAAAAGAACATATCATTCATAAAAAAAAAATCTTGAATAATTTTGTATCTAGACCCAAATAACAGTAATACAATTTGGGGCCATTTTTATTCACGCCCGTCTTTAAGTGTGATCTCAAGATTACAGAATTTATTTACTCGACAACCACGGGTTTTTAATAGAAACAAACAACATAGCAGTTCCAATTATTATTTTATTTAATATTTGAACACTGACAACCGCTAAAAAAAAAATAATGTTAGAACATTTACGAGAGGTCATATTCTTGATTTGTTACTGCCAAATAAATTACTGGTTAACTAGATCATTAAAGTATTTTTGTCTGTCTTTATAAATATCTTTGCGTACATCACTTTCAATAAACATTAATGATAAACTGCTCCATTTATCTTGATGCAAATGTACATCTCGGTGCATTTTCAATTCCTTTAAATTTATTGATTACAAGACTTGAATGCTCAGTGGACCCAAGGGGTAAAAATATGGTACTGATTTTTTTCTTGAAAACATGAATGAAAACATTTTTTTTTTTTTAAATTTATTTATTGACATTTACAACTGTATCTACAGACAAATACATCGATAAAATAAAAATATCAAAACATGTTTGATGAAAAGAAAAGTTTCGTTATTATTAGAACTCAAAGGTCTTTGCGGGTGATTTTATTTGTGACTATGTAAGGAGCATTAAGGTGAAATCTTTTAAGAATTTCAGAATGAAAAAACATACGGAACTAGTAAAACAAAACAGTGATATTATGAATACTAGATGTCCTTTGTTTTATGTAGGATAGTGCCACTTTTAAACGCCAACTTTACTTTGGTACCCTAAAAAATACCACTTTTCTGACATGTAATTTTTTTTTAACATACAATTTTAACATTCAAATCCATCTCCGAAAAAAATCGATATTTCCATATTTTATCGTCTTTAATTCACAAAACAGTGAAATGAGAAAGAATAATTTATCTAATAAATAATTGGCATTGGACAGAAGACAAAAATAAAACCTAAAAAAAAAAAGTATTTATGATTGTGTACATATTTATAAATTTAAAATAAATATTTTTCGGAATGTTCTGTTTCTAAATATTATTCAATTATTCATTTGCGTGATTATTTCAGAAAATAAATTTGTGTTTTATAACATAATTTGTAATTTTACTCTTGAAGTTATTTTTATCAAAATCTCTATTTTCTAAAAAACAAGATCTACCGACACAAAAGATACCAAATGATTTTTGTTTTTAGTAGTGCTTTCCTTATTATTTTTTATTTTTTAAATCAGAAAATGTTGTCTTCTGAGGTATCACACAAACCTTTTTTTTTAATCAAAGTTAGTTCTACTCTTATCTGTAAAAGATCTAAAATTTTAAAATTGTGGGAAGCCGGAGATTTTCTTTCGTTTTATAAAGATTTTAAAAGGTGTTCACATTGGAATTGAATAAAAAAAAAATATCAGATTAAGGTTTGGGGAAGAAGTTATGACACTGCTTACGCAAAAGAAATCAAAACTGTCTTTCTTTTTTTAAAATTAGAATAACATAAATCTTTTCATCTAAAAGCAATATAAATTATACTTTTTATTTCTAAAGAAAAAAAATATTAAATTTCACATCTTTCTTAGGTGCGGTATTTATTTACTCAATGTTTAACTGGTGATAGATCGGTGATGTTATACTCTATCATCCTGGTTTTTAATAGAAAATCATTAGATTTCTCTCGAGTCATTAACTAATCACTGAATACATCTTATGTTTTATTGAAAACTAATGGATTAGAAAACAGAGGGACCCTTTTGAAAGGGTAATACTCCAATATTTCAATTAGTCATCCCGTAGATTTTTTGTTCATCAAAAAATCATTAATTTTAAAAGAAATATAATTGGGAAATAGAAATAATCAGGAGAAGGATGATTTCCAGAAAAAGAATCTTTAAAAAAATAAATAAATAGGCCTATAAAAAAGAAAGAAAAATACAGAAATTGTGAGGAAGCTATAAAGACCAGTTGTTTTTGCCAGACTTTTTTTTTCCATCGCCCCATCTGTAGAACCTTTAATCAAGATAATAATACCGCTAAATGAAAATAATTTCCTTCTGCTGCATTAATATATTTCATGGTGTAATGCGTTGTTTTAGTTTAGTAAAGTGGAGAGCTTCATCAGTCACTTTTTTCTTTACAGGATTCCTCTTCGCCTTTCGTTAGCTTAAAAACTAATATCTAGGATTATTTAAGGACTATTTTTTTTCATAATTATACTTAGACGTTATTTAAAGTTTAGGCGCCCATGGGGATAAGAATCTTGTAGTCCGGATATTTTCCTCAAGAAAATAGACATTAACATTAGAATTTTAATTTTATCGCGTAATAACTTCACTAATGAAAAAACATAATTGAATTTCTATATTTTGGGTGTAAAGTGCAATTAAATAGCCTTAAAAAGTATTGGAAATGAGTTTAATCTCTCCGCGTAAAATATCATACATAAATGATATATTACATTTAAATATTCAATTTTCTATTAAATATCAATAGCAGACAGTTTGTAAAATTAATAATAATTTTAATCATGTAGCTAGTTTCTATTGTACTGGAAAAAGAACGACAGAATCAAAAATTCTTTAATAATTTTAATGGAATCTTCCACCTTCTTCCCCTTTGATAACATCTTTGAACTCATTAAACAATATCAAAAACGAAATAAGGCTATTAAAATTAATTAAGAAACACTTTCAAAAATTTAATAGAAAACTTAACAAAACAATTAAAAGAATATTTATTTTTTTATTTTCAAATTGTATGTATGGTTACAGAATACAAATATATAATGCAATACATAATTAGAAGAATAAATAAAATTGTGTATTCTTATCCAATAAGAATATAAAACGGATGTCAATGCTTTGGGAGTTGACATTATTGTCGCCTTAAATCATGGAAAATAGGAAATTTTGAATTAGGCAGCAGACTTGTTTAAAGCGCCGTCGCGGCTAATACTTTTGACACATTGAATAAACTTTATTGTTTGAACATGAACCTGACATGCATGCCTCCGTGAAACGCTTTCAAATTGTTCCACATTCAAACTCGGTTCAAAATATATATAGTTCCACAAGATTGGTTACATCACTAATTGTTATGATAGTAAAAAAACTGTGTACTACAATAAACAATAATTGTACCAATATTTTAAATTTTGATTAAATGAAGACTTTTCTTAATCCATCGTGAACATTTTATTTTTAGTTAAACAATTATTTTTTGACACGCGCACCCAGTAGAAAACCCCGCCCCTGTATTTAATAAAATATTTAAACTTAATCATCCCCATATTTAGAAAAAATTGGTAGATTTGTATTACATTAGTACAGATTGATATCAATTTTTTAATACATGCATCTCAATTAATATAATAGCTATAAATTTATATTTATTTTTATTTTTCCTTTCAAATTATATATAGAGATCTACGGTTCGCTCGGCTATCGTGAGTTTTTTTTTTCATAACCTCCTTTATTAATAAAATTATACAATGCATACATTTTTTTTTTTAAGGCAAAATATTTTTTTTTTCGGACCCTCCTGAAAAAGATTAAAATTAGTAATTGATATGGAAGTATCAATTACTAATTTAAATGTTTTTCAGAAGAGTACGAAAAAAAAATTTTTGCCTTTCAAAAAAAAATGTATGTATTGTATAACTTTAATAATAAAGGAGGTAATGAAAATTTGTTTTTTTCTTTCATTGCACTTACATAGTGCTAAATAATTAAAATTATAGATGAATTCCATAAATTACTCTAATATTTTAGATATTTGCATCTACAAAGAAATTATTATGCAGATAAGAATCGAGATCAATAAAAAACGAATTTATAAAATTTTTCTATCGATGGCGATAATACATATTTTAGAAAGTTTGTTTCATTGACAGATATCAGTTTGGATATAACTAATAAAAAAATTAAGAAGGTAGCAGTGAAGTGGTAAAAAAGTTATTCAACATTAAATATAAATTTTTCCTACAAGATTTAAAAAATTAAAAATTAATTGATTTATTGTTATAAAACTGATTAAATTCATTCAATAATATGTGTAAAAACATTATGTTAAATAAATAAAATAAAATTTATTTTAAAAAAATTACCAAAAATTGTATTCAATATTTTTTTTTACATATATTTTATTATGAAATTGGTTATTAATAATTATATTGAATAATTAAAGACAAATAGTTCCAGTGTTCTGAATTAAACAATTCTCATTAAGGAAAAAAAAATTCCTTGGGCAACCGAGTAGATTAAAATGCTCTTATAATACAGGCATGATACTTCTGGGCTATCTCAGTTATTATGACGGTTTAGTTAAATTTTTTTGCACCGTTTTCGGGCAAATTTAAAAAAAAATCGTAAACAAATGTTTGAGGCTTCTGATACCACTTCAGTAAGCGTTAAAATGGAAAAATCATCGTGATTATAAAGGAGAATTTACTACCAAATGAATTCCTTCAGCATGACTAAAGTCTTCCAAGTTTTATTTTTGATTTTCTCAAAACTAACGAAAAAAGGAAATGTCAATTGAGTCTTTAACCATCTCTGTAAGCATTATTAGACAGTTAAAAGGGAAAGCAATCTGTGCCGGAATCCACCGCCCTGAATAAATAAACGAATGATGAAAAGGCTCTGGGCAGACCAAGACGGAGTGGAACGGGAGAATGGCAGATCACGAGCCAAACCGTCTTATCAATCTTCGTTAGTGAACATTGTCCATTTGGGAAAGTAAAACTATTATTAGTGGGAAAGCCAGCCGTCTAATCAGATATAATGGGGTCAGGCTCTCAATGTGTTCTAATTTTCAATGTAACTTAAACTTTTAACCTTCGGCACGGAATTTCTTCTCACTACAATCAAACGTTAAAGTTTGATTAATAACATGGGTTTGCCAAAAGGATATTCATGTTAAACCATGATATTGAAAAACCTAATCAATAGTTGTCTAACTAAACATAAGCGATACAGAAAAATAAACAAATAAGACCTCTTCTACTACAGACAATGAAGAATCACGATGCACACATCAGAATATCACGTCTTTTCTCCAACCCTATAAAGGGCCAGGAGAACACTTACAGAGGCAGAGTGTGCCACGGAACGGATCTTCCGATCACAAAGCTGATACAAGCCTGGTTTAAATAAATGTTCTTATACCGCTAGACAGAATTAAGACTCCCATACCAAAATTTAATTATATGTTGCACTGTCATATTATTTTGCCTTTAAAAATAAAAAAATTGCCAAGTAATTTACAATTAAGTAAACTATCGCTGCATTACTTTAATAGTGGCACATCTCATAAAATAAATGTTTTTTTTTTGTCATGGTGGAATCATCCACCACCACATGAATGGAAATTAATGAGTAATGGAGAAAACATTACATATCTTTTTTTATTTTATTTATTACTTTGTTATTTTTGTATACATTTTTAATATTTTAATGTTTATTCTTTATTTATTGTATATTAATTTTAACATAGTTTGTTGATTTTTTTAAATTTATATTTGTTACTTAAGTATCTTTCTTATATTTTCTCATATCTCTAACACTATTTTATCCATTATTCTGTTAAAGGCACATTGGATTGAAACCAAAATATGAGAGTATGACTAATATATCTAATATATGACCAAAATATGACAAGAAAAAATAAAGAAAGAAAGGGAAAAGAATGGAAAAGGAGGGAAAAAAAATCATGAAAAATAGGAAAAGAAAAACGGAAAAAAGCAGGAATAAATTAAAGAAAATTAAAGAACTAAAGTGATGAAACAAACAAAAAAAAAAAAAGAAGAAGAAATGAAAAAAAAAAGTCATGTTCTAATGTTGTATACGACTAATGCTTGTAATTATTATTGTATACTTGTACTGTCTGATTAGACTAAAATATGTATGCTGTGTGACTAGCCAACCAATGAAGTTGGGCCGCACAATTTTCTATTTTAATAAAGTTTTTCCTCTTCCCCTGCGGTATCCCAGAATTTGTACCGTTACTTTGTTTGGGTTACTTTTTAGCAGCCATACTAGCTTTAAGATGGTCTGTAGAGGGAAAAAATGGTCCCACGAAAGTAACCCTAGTTAACTGTTCTACCTTTGGAATATATCCCATTAGAAAAAAAAAAACATTTTTTGTAAGATTAAAGAAAATAGCGTTATTTTTTTGTTAAAACTAGCTTACACTGGTAGTTACATAATGTTTTTTTTTTAAATATCGAAATTGCATTGATTTGGTTACACAAAAATCTAACTACATTATATTTTAAAAATAAAATGAATTCCTGTGGCCAACACTGTCTGCTTAAGCTGGAGTAATGTTATCACTTCTGAAAAGGTTCGATAAATCTTGCGATATTTCTACCCGAATCTAAGCAGTTCAAAGTTATTAATTTTTTTTTAAGCCAACTATGAGTATATGAATTTAATCATGGATAAGAGCTTTTCATTTATCATTGAAATCTGTTTAATGCGAGTTTTATAGTTTTTGCATTATAGATATGTAAATAAACTGTTACATTTTTAATATTTAATAGTTATTGGTTTGTTTAGCTCATGGCTAGATAAACAATGTAAGATAGACAAAGAATTCAGTTATACAAAGTTTCAGCTTCTACAGACAAAATTCACAACCTAACAAAGTATTAAGAAATAGTAAATAGTGAAACCCCTGTATTATTGATGAATACAACGGCTTGGGATTGCGTAATCAGGTTCCTCATTAATAGGTAAATTGTGTAGTAGAAGGAAAGAAAACTTGTTAAAGGTAAAGAACTATTGTGAAGATGTCCTATCCAGGCTAAGCATTGGTTAGAAGGTTTTGTCTGTCCTGGAATGGGCATCAGTGGAGTAGCATTCATAGATTTTCTGATAAGATGGAAAGTCTCAATTTTGTATAAAAGTATTACATCATCTACATCTGGGAAGACGATTCAAGGAATATAGATTGCATTATGTTATTTGTTTAAAATACTTCGTACGACCCTTTATGTACCAATGACTGCTTTTAGAGCTATTAATGTTCAGTAGGTCAAGCCAAAGTTCTTCTGTATCCTCTCTGGTGATTTTCAATGTAAGATCATTTGAAGAAATTATTATATTATTTACTTTGATTCTATTCTGGTAATAAAGTGTTGTCAGCTCTAAGGCCCTAGTATTTTCCTATTTATACTGCCATTGTTGTAAGTTAGTGTCATTTAAAACAATTACTAATAGGGCCATTTTTCTTTATATATATAAAATATTTGGACGGTTATGTATTACCCTGTGATCATTAATAATTTAATTGATAATAATTATAGATAAGTAATAATTGAAAATAGGTAAATGTACCATGCTAAAATTTCTGTTGATTATCCATGATTGGAGCTGTTTGCATAATATTTGCTGAAAATATGTTATTTTTATATGTTATTATATAATATACTTATATATTTATTATTTTTTCAAATTTGCAATTTAAAAAAAAAATTGATTTTTGGAAAACTATCCCGAGAACTATCGAACTTAAAAAGTTCTATGTCAAATTATAGTGAATTTATAGCACTTAAAAAAAAGACTTAAGACCACAATTTTTATCAAAAAGTAGGTCGCTTTAAAGACAATAAGTACAAAATGAATATTTTGACTATTCATATTTTTGGCCACCATATTTTGAGTTATTTGTTCATATTTTTATAAATTTACAACAAATTGTAAGATAAACAAAAAATAAGACATGAGGTGATTTGTATAATTAAAAAAAATCAACAGAGTTGCCACAAACGCACATATTGCATGCTTAGATTTTTCTAGCAATTTTCCTAGACTTTTAGGAAGTTAAAAAAAACACAAGGAACAAACAACGTTTATTTAATAATTAGCTCCATCTATCACCTATTTATATATTATAAATCACCTATTCCTTATATCTTCTCAACCACTTATTAATTCGGAAAGATTATTTTCTGATGTATGATAGTATGTTAAGATATTAAAATACTTTTCATATTAAAACAGCTCATACACGTTTATTTTATGAAAATATTTAATAAATAAATTTAAAGTTAATTGTATCCTTATAATAATCCGTAAAATATATTTTTTAACAACTAAATGGGTATCTGTTTCTCTCTATCAAAGTTGATCTGATAAAGAAACTCTTAATTATTTACATTTAATACATTTTAGTATTTTTATTATATATTAAACCATATTCCATCACTTAAATCATAATTTTAAATATATTTTATTGGAAACCTTGACAAATAGACTTTAAAATGAAAATTACTCCTTAGTACTTAAAGAAAAACAAAATCATCAATCTAAATCAATTGCTTAGAAAAACGTGTCGAACTACCAACGCATAAAACGTTTGAAAAAAATACATAAAATCCTTGACAACGTTAAGTAACTTGCAAGTATACGTTTTCCTTGTGACAACAGGACGTTACCAAAAGATTCAAAAACGCTTGTATTATTAAATTTCTTAATAGAAAGTTCTTTCTTCTAAGTATTAGCGATTAAAGAATTCTGTATTACCGATTAAAGAGTTAAAATGATATAACATATTAGCACAGTTTTTAACATACAGATATTCCATAATGTGTCAGTATCAAAAAGATAAATGATTTATTTTTAGAGATATACAAGATATACAGGCTGATTTCATTAGTCAGCATACAAATCATTCTGTTACATAACTTAATATAAATATATTTTTGTTAATCAGCTAACTATTTGCCTCTGTACTCATTAATATTATGATTTTTATATATTTGTATTTAAACTCCCGATTACATCTCTCATTTATTCAATAATGTTCTCTTCCAGTATATCCTGCCTGATTTCTTACCATAGTAAGCTTTTTATATACATACAATCAAAAGTTAATAGTTTCTATAAACACATTCAGAACTAAATAGATGCCTAATACACAATAAGCAACATTATAAACTAGAAAAATTAAAATACTATATGTTGAAGCCGCCGTATATCGACGAAGACTTTTTGAAGGAGGCTCCAAAATGAAAAAAAAAAAAAAAAAACATGGTCGAATATAAAAATTTATTCTAATAATAGAAAACATAAAAATATTTAGAAATACAATACTTTTTTATGAATAGAAATTAAAATAAAAGGCCTTTTTTCGTAATAACTTATCTTGACTATCACATTTAGTCTTCAACATTCATTTGTGTCAACCTTAATTAAAAGTTATATATGTAATTTCCCCAGATGATCTATGAAGATGTCTATCGATATTTACAGACAAAAATATTTTTATGATTACCAGTTCACAAATGAAGTCCCGAATTTCCATAAAAAATAATTTTGAAGGTTATTGAAACTAAATCATCACTAGTGAAACTTCTCTGAAAATTTATGTAACCTTATTTAGAATTGAGGCGTAAGATTGCAAAATCTGCTTAAAAAGTCAATTTTCCAGTTTTTCAAATAATTATTTGTTCTAAATTCTAAGGTGAAAGGATTTATCTGAAATTTATTTAAACCACTTTTCTTGCTTGGAAAGATCTTTATGTATCTGGATTTTAATATACCAATCATTTTATTTATTTTTGTTATTTATTATAATTAACTACACTTAGGAAATTTGTATTATAAAAATATTTTTCATACACATGATGAGTACCTACATAACCAATGCCCTTCAGGCTATAAAAGGATCCTAGTTCTATCGTACAGAGGTCTTTTTAAGCCAAGTTTATGTATTTTATTTACTTAAGTGACAATAAAAAGAGAGTTAGAAAAAAAAGAAAGTACATAGCCTAGTTAGTTGGATGTGGAAAATGTTCCAAACTAATTAAATAAAACAATATAGTATAAGTGCAAGCTAATTTTGATCATATATAAGTATTAGGGGGATAGTTTCAGCAGAAATGCAGGGAAAATTTTTAACAAACATTACCTGCACAAATTTAATTACATTTAATAAAAATAATCATATGGAGTGTAATATTTGTTAAGGTTAATAACCACAAATATAATATAACCTAATAAAGCAAATTAACAAACTTTCTTAATTAGCATAATTATAAAGTTAATTTGACTATAATTTCATTATTTATCTCCTTTGACAACATTTTCTAGGATCAGACTAATAATGTAAGTGTAGTTGGTATGTTTCCAAAAGTTTGAAATTGTTTTTATTTGACAAAATAATAAAAGTCTGTAGATAAATCACTTAAAATACTCTCTAACACACTGCTACCGACATGAGACCACAGCAGACTTCATTAGCAGAGAGACTTGATGCAACTATACTCGATAATTGTGGACATGAAATGAAATACATAAATAATAATAAATAGATAAATTTTGATGTTTGCATAGCTACAGATATCAGAAGAAGAAATAACCATACGTTATGAATTCTATTCTTCTTTACGTAACTTACGCAACCGAATACTCTTCTTGGTCAGCAGTTCCCCAGCGCATTCTTTCGTAAATTAAAATTCTGAGGTTATTGAAGAAGAAAAAAATGAACATTAGAGAGCAGACAAGGAAGACAATTACAGCGGCTGCGGTCGGGATGAAAGTTGACGGAGACCCGCAATGCAGGTATATCGTACGATCCTGTAAGAGAGATTGTTTCAAGGTGTGTCGGCGTCACTATCCCTTAATTAAAGAGCAATTAAATACTTAATTTCACTACCTACGAGGTAGGTAAGACACTGGGAATGTTATTTAGACGAAAATCAAAAGAATGTAGGAACATAAAATTGTCAGAGTAGCGTTTTTTAATATATATTTTTTTATTAGTTTATAGTTAATATTTTTTTTATAACTCAAACTATCATAATAGTACTAGCACTGGTCATAAGAGGGAGGGAATCTAGTCCAGTAAGTGGGCCAACTGGCAATCTTTCCTACTTCGGACTTTTTCACCCAGAGGATGCCGTCTCGGACTAACCAAACTGTTGGTGTCAGGATTCATATATCAGACCCGCTTCTGAATAAATATTAACTGTTCCTGGTGAAAATCAAACCCACACCGTTTCGAACCGAATAGAGACTCCAGGACTCACACTTCAACGTGCTCAGCCCTCACAGCCTCATGTAAATCTTAAATACACATAATATACTTATCAGTATCAATTACCTCACTGATGGAATACATTTTAAAAGGATTTTCGACTTCACAATATACTAAGTTACGAAAAATCGAGACAAATAAAATTTATTCTTTGAAGAAATACATGTCCATATTTTTAGTTCAGCAATTAGTTAGTATTTAGGGTTCCTCAGATGGACACAATACACAATATTGAACTAATACTTCGAAAAGTAAACAAAGGCTCATATTTTAAAAATTATGTGAAAGTTCCACAGGATGAAACTGCTAAAGGCCTTTCTTTCTTTTTTTTTTTTTAATTTCTAATACTTCAACTTAGACAGGACACAAAATATAAATCGGAAATCCAAAAAAATTGAGTAAAAGAAAGTTCAGGAGATAGGTGTCGAGAGGGTGTGCCTATACGCTCCTCTGTCGGGCGTACAGAGGCTGTACTGCACTCATTGTAGCTCCAACGAAACCCAAGCTGTCAGTCACGTGCTCGTATTTACTTGATTGTTTTCATCTTGTGGAACAGACTATACCTGCATACAGTAAGAAGTGAATGAAGTGAATCTATTGGGTCCCACACCTCAGTTATAAACAATAAAGTAAAAAGGATTTAGATAAAAAGAAAACTGCAAATTTTATGAAAGGTCGTGATATTAAATAAAATTGCGGTGAATTAAATGCCATATAAAAAAAAATAATGACGAATTTATAATATTAGGAACGGTAATTATTTCAAACCGAAAATTTAGTACAATCTCAGAATGGTACAAACTGTTAATTATTACTCCTATTTTATTTTTATAGAATTATCTTAATTTTTTTGGATAATTTATTTAGAAAATAAATACTATGTCTAGCAAAAAAAAAAAACAAATTTATTGAACCACACTATAAAAATAAAGTTGGAAATCGTATCTTAAACTAGATGATACCATATCTGTTCAATCGCTTATAGAAAGAACTAATAAATAAATCAACCACAAAAAATGAAATATTTAACTGAGTACTTCCTTACTGTGATTTCCAATAATTGATTTTGATTCACTAAATGATCATATCTGCCTGTATTTTTTCTTAACTCCAAATAATTTATTTATTATACTACAATTAGAATTAGCAATGTATGTGTGTGCTTAGTAATAGATATTATTGAATCCTTATTTTTATCATATTCTGTACCATCTTGTTTATTTCTGATTATTGTATTAATTCACTAATTGTAAATTTGCAGCTTTATTATTCACTTCAAAGTCCTTAGTCATTTTTATTATTATTTTTTATTTTATGTAATTTAATTTTTTTTTAAATTATTATTTTATTTTTATTCTTTACTTTATTTTCATTTTAGTAGTTATTAATTAAATTATTAGTTGTATCATTTGAGATAAATTTTTATTGTTCTTATCTAGTTTAAAAATTGTTTAGCCTCCACAACGCCTTAATAGTTTAAACTATTATATTAATATTTTATTTATGTCTATCATGTTATGCGTTATTTTGGAACCTACCGATAGATAGGATTGGACCATATTGGATGTAGTTTTTTAAATAAATAACATAAATAAATTAAAAAAAATACTATGCATGTATTTCCACGAAGCAAAGAGAGGATAACAGCTATCAAATAACAATAATGTAGTTATTGGAATGTAAAATAATCGAATTAAAATAAAATAAATTATTAATAAATGCATTTACAATTTTGACTAATTTTATTGAAAAATAATAATAAATTTATTTGATCGGCTCACTAAAAATATTTTCAAAGTGTGTCGACCAGATTGTTATAGTGGGAGTGTTGACCATAAAATATTACATTTGATATAAGTCTACTTAAATATTTGGTTCTTAGTTATGTTAAGATATCATATCGCCATAAAATCTGTTGAATAGTAATCTCCAATAATATTCTACTTATCCACTAGTCTGCAACTATAAAAGCGATTGATTTAGAACCCTAAAAAAGTATTAAAACAATTGTATTCTGCACTATATTTGACTCTTCAGAATACTTACTGAGAAATGTTTAAGCTGCCAATTTATCGAATGGTTTATGAAATTCTCAGTTTTTAATTATATTAAAGAAATTTGGATATATGGGATTCAACATTAGGGATCCACTTATCTATTGAATTTCTCCAATATCTAATGCTTGCAACCAAAATTCTAAGACGTTAATGGCCCAAATGCTTTTGATTTGACCTAAAATGGATGTCCATCTTTTCACTGTGAGCTCCGTACCGACTTTAACTCCCTGGTTTTTAACCTAGTATTCATTCGAATCCCACTGCCATTGGATTGATCTCAAAGCATAATTCCTTCATAAGTTATTTTCATTTTCTATTTATCATGTAGATGTATATAATATGTTTGTAAGACAACACAGCTGAAAACTCTAACATTTTTTTTTATTATCTTATTTTGTTAATCTTAAAAAAAGTGATTAATCTATTTTATATGATAAACAAACTCTTTAACGAAGCATCAACGACAAAAGACCTAAAAAGGATACCAATTAGTGATCTTGATCCCTGGATAATTTAGGGCAAAGATGAATAACAAGAAACATCTACCGTGATACGAAGCTATTTCAAAAGGATGCTTTCAAAAGAAAATGAAGCAAACAAAATTTCATTATCCACTCAAATCAAAGGACGAAATTTCAAATTATGGTAAACCACAAAGGGGCATGAACGGTCTTTATTCATAGCATACAATTAATTTTACCATATTGATAAAGTAAACCTGAAATAATAAGTTAATTTTACTTCATTCTTTATTATATTAAGATAAAGTCTCTGAAGCCCAGACTGCTGCAGGACATTCTGTTATAAATTCTATATTTATTAATTCATTATTCACATTACCTCTATTTTACTTATTATTATTATTGTTCTTCTCTCGTCCCTATTTCAACTTAACTTGCTTCTTTTTACCATTAGAGGGCAATTGTTTGTTTTGATAAGTTTACGAATATCATTATTTTTTGTTATTAATTTTACTTTTCTCTTTTATTAAGAAGCATTATGCTTATCTATTTATTTTATCTTTTTTTTTCTTTTAATTATAATATTGCATATAGTTAGGGGTGTCTTTTGTACTAGACTATACCCCCATAATCAACTGTTAAAAAAAAAAATGTAACGGTCATATCAACCATTTAAGGCCCACCAAAGGCCGATTTAGTATAAATTAAATAAATAAAAAAAAAAGATAAAGTCTATTTTATTAATGCAAATATTTTGTCTAAAAATTAACATCATTACGAAAGAAATTCCAAATAATGATAAACCAGAAAAAATCATAAACGGCCTTCATTTATAGCGTACAATTGAGTTTACCATATTGATAAAGTATACCTGAAATAATTATTTTATTTTATTTCATTCTATATTGTGCTAAAATAAAATCTATTTTATTAATACAAATATTTTGTGTAAGAATTAACATCATTACGAATGTGAGTCAAATTACTCCGAAGAAATTCAAAATGTGTGCCGTTTCTCCTTCCATAAAACCACCATCCTGTTTCTATATGTTGAGTAAGTAATATGAATCCGAAATAGATAAAAATCGAAATAAAATATCACAAGCAAGAATTAGTAGTTTATACATTCCTTCGTATATAAAGGATAAGCTATCGTAAATAAAGAAAACATTTTCAACGAAAGGAAGCCATATCCTAGTGGATCTGAAATCTCTCCCAGAAGCCATCACAATAAACCAGCTCTATGGCGAACAGATTTCACACCTAGCTAAACTAAAAAGAAAGATCCATACGGAATTATGGATCTAATCAGTAGCACAATAGAATATTCTAAACATACAGCAATCATTGATTAGACAGTCCTGCTCCTACTCAAACTCAAGACAATGCTAGAATATCTTTTGATTAATTCCACTGCTTAGATAATCAAAATTTAAATAATGGTACCTTAATGAATAATATCCGTGTTAATATAGCAATAACTTATAATTGTATTTCATGTAGTAGAAGATCTTACGAAAAATTGTTGTTTTATTACACTATTTGAACCACTCCATTAAAATATATAAATAAAAAATGGATCCAAAAAATTCAAAGCCTTACAAATGTTTTAAATACCATCAAGAAATATTCATCTCATATGTGAAGGGAAAAAAATACGTATTAGGTCATTTTTGATGATAGACATTTATGCCAAGTTAAGAGAGAATCAAACAACGTGTTTGGTCATAAACGGGTAACAAACAGAGAGATAGACGAAATGCCTTAGTCCAATTAAAAAGGACTTGTCTATGTTTGGTCTAATAATTGTTTGAAATAGGGCTCCAAAAGCAAAGACTAAATTGGGCAAATAGGTCGGGTTATACTACAATAATAACTTACAATATCCAGAGCGAGAAACTTGAAGATTTGAGAGAGATTAATCCGCAACGAAAGCCAACGACAGACCGAAAGCTAACTGAAGTACCTCCTGACTTGAAAGTACGGTCGTCTTATTAACTACTTTGTTTTTGTATAAATAAAGATAAATTTATTTAGATTTTTAAAAATTTATTTCTTGAATATACTAGATGTAGCTAACTCCAAAAATATAGAAGTGCGTTTCTCAAAACTCTTGAAAAACCCTCCCATAAACCTTGGACTATACGATTTTTTTAGATAGTATCATTTAATTATACGTCGATGTAAAGAGTTTACTCAAATTCGCAAGAATCGTTTTAAAAACAAATGGAAAAACTATGAAAAATCGTTTAAATAAATAGACATTTCTGATTAGCGATTTTTAGGGGAAAATATATTGTAACATCCTTTGCATACACCCACATTAAATACCTAAATTCAGTATTTTACAACGGGTCTGGACTGAAGCAGTTCCTGACTTGAAAGGCCCAATTCATAGGACCACCTTATGAACTACTACAAACCAAAAGAATCATAACGACAAGGTTGTCCTATTTTTTTTTTTTAATTATTATTGTATGGTTATTTATTTTTAATAAATGTAACCATTTGATGTTCACACATATACAGAAGATGGAGAAGTTAAGAAACAAAATACTTCATTCTTTGTAAAGTAAATTAAAAACTAATCAAAAATACTTTACAATATATAAACCTTCCAAGAGATTCGAATTCAGAAGCTTGGAAGTACTGTTTTTTGACCAACGTCTAAGCAACAGGAAACATTTGGCCATACTTAACTACTTTTACCATTATCCATTGAAGGATCAGATTCAATAGACGAATTCAGAATGATCGCCCCTAAACTTTAATTCTACAATTTCATATATTCAGCAGTGAAATATAATAGTTTGAATTATAGTGCACATTTTATTTTCCATGTTCCAGACTCAAATTTGTAATTTTCAGGTTCAAATTTCACTACATACCGGACAATTTTCCGTAATATTTTCCCTCATTATTCTTGACAGACATCATTGACCGTAGTTTGGATTCCTCCGCTTAACAGTAGGCTCCCTTTCTTCATTGGCTTTGTATAATATTGGAGATTGAAATCAAATATAAAGCCTTATAAAATTGTTTTATTTTTTGTGCCCTCTCCCTGGTGAAAGTTTTTAGATCCGTCCCTGTCAGATTCCAATTTATAGAAGCTTGTTATACATCAACCATAGGCGCAATAAACAACCATCCGTTTAAACAGAGAAACTATTTTCTGACACCTCCACTCGAACCAAGAACAAGAAATTGTTCATTGCCCTAAAACTAAAAGCGTACCAGCAGAGTGTGTTGAAAGAACAATCGATTTGCCTGCACTTACTTAAACGATTTTATGTGAACCATTGTTACTAATAACGTATCCACTGTTATGGAAGGATATCTGAAGTTATTTTAACAACAAGGACTATATTCTTTTATTAATTAGTAAACATATACAAATTTTGCATCAATACTTGTTCGGACATACAAATGGTTCATGAAGTCTTATTATAATTGATTAATAAACAATTCTGTTGACATTAACCAATAAAATTATAATATTATTAAACAATACAGCTTTCATCGTACCACGACATTTCACGTATTATATAATATCCTGGCGATAATACAACCGTCCTACTCGCATTCTTGAAGTATCAAGTCATTCATGCGTGATTATTCAATTATAATATTATTCAATGAATAAATGGGATTACTCACTTGTTCTAATGCTCATAACGGATTTCCGCAGCCCACTCGTTAAATACGTATTTAAATAACGAAAGAAATTCTAGTATACTAAACAGGGAGATCAAAGAATCTGATTTCTCTATTTCTTGATATTCATTAACACGAATCATACCAATAATGAATAAGGACGAAACTCATATGCTATAAAAACCTTAAATAATTCAGAAAAAATTCCTGAAATATGCTAAAAAGCAGCCAAACTCATATAGTCTGTTTGGAGATTTATTTTCAGTTCATACTGATTCATATTTCACTACATCAGAGTTTTTTCATCATTAATTAATATTGTTTAAATGATATTATCCATAAAATGTAAATATGAATCAGATTAAATTCAAGTTTTTTTATTATTTTTCGGTAGAGAAAATTTCATAGAATACCGAATAACCATAATTGGAGTATTTGGTCCGGTTCGAAGTTCATACTCCGTTGTTTTTCCGATAAAAACACGACATGTTGATTAAAGATCGATTCATTTCCTATGAATTTGAGTTGATTTAAAATAGTCTTGTTACAGTAATAAATCTTAATTAATCAAATTTTACTGATGACAAATTGGAAATGCTTAGTATTATGCCATGATTTGTCATCTGACAACCGAATGCACAAAACATACTTTAATTTAAAAAAACTTATACTAAAAAAATTATGAACTCACACTATTTAGTAATTAGTTAGTTAATTCTCTAAACTTCTGTACTCTATATTTTTTCCTGATATATCCTATTCATTTAAATAAAGAACAGCCAAATGTTTTGGATAGTTCATAAATTTGTTTATTTATGTTTTTTAGGGTGTAAATTATGTAAGTATGAAAAAACAATTTTTTTTTTTCGTTTTGCCTAAGAATTTCAAAACCTTGTTTGAATAACATAAAATACAAAAAATAAAAGAAGAATAAATTACCTATAAAATTAATTATAATGAATTTTTCAGCCAGTTTGCTTCATTTAGAAGAAAGAGGAAGTCGAAAATACGAGACGGAATCCATCCAATCAAAAGCGAACATACAAGAGATTTCGCAACTTCAGGAGAAGTTCTGAAAATTACTCAGTGATACTTGTTGAGAAACTGATTAAAATTTCAACTTAGTGACCTGACATTTTTCTTCCCAGTCCTTTCTAACCCTTATTCAACTAGAAAACTTTTCGTTTAGGGAAAGTGCAATTTGTTATATATTAAATGAAAATCTTTCAAGCTTAATAAACAAAAGATTTGATTTGATTACAACTATATAATAAATGAAATTCGATTGGATATTTTAAAATTATTGTTAAGAGAGAGTAAAAAATATTCAATTAAATATATTTAGAATCGTAAATTTATATTTAAAATTTTGTCTAATTAATAATTAATATGTAATATATTTTACTGAAAATAAATCTTGGATGTGTTTAGAAATGAGAAATATAAAACATGTATAACATATGCCCAAAAGCCATATTTAAACATACCCAACAAACATATTTCATGTATTCTAAAGATATAAATATTTTAGGAATAAAAACATACTTAATCAGATAAAAACGATAGGGTTTTATCTTATTAATGTGGCTAAAATATATTTCATATAACCGTTACCATTCACTATATCATGTTATATATTATATTATTATTTCGTTACCATATCCTGTTTAAATACAAATCATTAAATTAGTGTACATTAGGATGTTTCGGTGAACAAGATAAAAACCCTAATGAGGGTGCAATCTGTAGGGAGGTATAGACGATGGCAAAAAAAAAAATAAATAAATAAAATATTCAAATTGAATGAAAATGTATAAAGTAATATTACAAAGAAAGAGGTCAATCAAATTATGCAGATTTTCTTTTTTTGATTCAGGACAAGGAATCCACTTAACTCACTCATTAACAAAAGAATAGAAACAAAGGAGGCCAACACAACCAAAGAAACAAAATGTCTAATAGTATTTTAATAAATTATAAAACAATAATGATAAATTAAATTCATTACAATTTACAAACCACTTATATAAATACATAAAACTTAACAACATACACCACTCCCTACTGAAAGTTATGTGATAACGAGCCGCACCCGATTTATCTTTACTAACTCTTTAATTACAGTAATATAAAAATAATTACTTTCTTCTTGAATCGTATATAATTAGTTTCATACAAAAATTCTACGTTTTCAAATAGAATTTAATGAGTTTTGGAAATAAACTACTCATATAATTTATTTTCGTAATGAGTAGATTATATAAATTTATCCTTGAACCCTAAAACGTTTATTTATACGTTTATGTTTTTAGTCACTTTCGATCATTAAATAAGGAGAGAGAGCCCAAAAAATATATATATATTTTTCAAATCGTAATATTACAGAGAATTTCCGAATTAGAGACATAAAATGGGAGGAATAAGAAATAAATTGGATTAATATCTTTCAATCATACATTATCTAAATATTGCATTTTTATATTTTCACTTAAGTAATTGTTTATATTGTTTTACTTGTCAAAATCTAAGTGCAATTAATCTAAGTGCCACTAAATCTAAGTCGATTATTTCTAAACCGATTAAGAATTAAAAAAGGGTTGTTATTATATGCCAAATTCTTTGGCTCGGGCACTGATAGTAGGAAAATCAAGTAGTCTAGGCGTTGAGATTTTTACCTGGAAACGTTAGAGGCCGTTTTGATATTTTGCACATGTTTTTAAGGGTGATGATTCCGGATTTGAGGTTTGTCTGTTTTGTTTTTGCTAATCCAAAAAAAAAATGCAAAATTTTATTTTTAAAATATTAATAGATTGAATATTTTTTTATACTATAAAATTTAAACTAGTAAAGTTGAAATTCATAACCTAGAAAACATGAACAAATTGTCAGACTTCCCTGAAATGTTCTACTGTGATCCCTTCCTCGTCCTAATTTGGTCTCGTAGTAATTTAGCTGGACCACATTGGATTAAGGTCAGATGTCTCAAGATGGAACCCCAGTTGAAAATAATTAAAGAGTATACACATATAGGCAATTTACTTTTGTTTAATTTGCATATGTCGATGTTTTAAAAACATTTATGTTTTTTTTTTATCGAAAAAAAGATACATTTTTTTAGATTTGTTTTTTAATTTCTCGAATATAATTGATGTAGCTAATTCCAAGATGCTTAGACTATATGATTTTTTCGATGGTTAATATTACATTTCATTTAATTGTACGACGATATTATAAGCTTACTCCAAATCCAAGAAATCGTTTTAGAAACATACGGAAAAGCTATGAACACTCGCTAAAATAAAGAGACATCTTCGGTTAGTGGTTTTATTATTATTATTATTATTATTATTATTTTGCTAAAATCTATTAAAATAGACAAAACATCTATTTTCATTGAACTCAGATTCATAATTTTTTACGATCGCAACGCGTCCTAATACTATTTGTTTTATATATACGTAAATGACTGTAAAGTGGTTATAAATTTAGTAGCCATATATTTTAAATAGGTAGATAATTGTTAAATGGATTCTTAGAATAATGTTTTGGGAAATAATGAAAGATCGCTAATGGATGCTGAGTAATAAATGGAATATGGGTGTGGTCAAATGAAACTCAAATAGTAATGACTATTTTAATTGAGCCAACATTTTATTAATTTTACTATTATACTTACATTAATTACTTTATTATTAATTTTTCTATTATACTTACATTAATTATGTACATTATTATTAATTTTGCTATTATTTAATCTACGTACATCTTTCTTTATCATTTATACTTATTGTATTCCATTCTTTTAACTTTATTTCATCTGTTTTCTATCCGTGTACATTTATATATAATTTTTTTGTTAAATATTTCTTCCACCCCTATTATTTATTTTATCATTTATTGTTTACCTAATTTTAATATTTTCTTTATTTTCTACACTGTTTACTTTAAAATTATTTTCAAATGTAACGTACTTAACTGCCATCCCCACTTCTCCCAATACAAACGGTTGTCAAAAAAGGTTGAATTCTCTCTCGTTCATTTTCTTCTTTTATTCTTATACCCCTTTTTCATCTCTTAGTTTGTACTTTCTTTTATATTTCTTCTTTTTTATCAGTTGCGATTTCCGTGAATAAAAGTAAAATATATAAACGAAATGGTTAGTTCTATATTTCCTACAGATAAAGGAAATTCTTCAAGATACAGGTACAACAATCTATAATCTGACTAATAGTAGCCCTCCTTTCCGCTTTCAAAGACGCTATAATTTTCTCTTTAGTGGTTCCTGAACACCATCATTTTATTTCGTAAATACGGTACAACATAGTATGAGCCTAAAAATACATCCATAATCCCATTTAAATTTGGAAAAACTATATTCATTTAGTATTTCTAATATTGGCATAAATATATGTAAAAAATTGTTCTTATAATTGTAGCTTAAACATAATACTTCAGAATTTCACATAAATAAAATGATCAAAATCAATGATCAAGGATTCTCAATATCTATTTCCTAATTTTATTTTATTATATTAGCAAATATTCAATAAATACTATTATCTAACAAATATACTAAAAAAAAAATGGATTTTAAACATCTTACGTTACCGAAGTTACTTTTTGACAATTCAAGTAGTTTTGAATCTGTAAGAAGTTCTCAGTAGATTAAGTAACCTCAGTAAACGTATGATCTGTAAGTATAGGTTAAAGAAAAAATAATTTTTTTTTCTACTTCTACCACTCAACGTTAAGTAAATTATTTTAACCAAAAACCAGTCTTATTATGAGGGTCTGTTATTCGGAGTCATATCAACAATAATTTTATAATTTAACATTAAGACCCCTCTATGAATTCATAACTGGCATTTTTTTTAAGTTTTCAGGAATAAAAAAATATTTTTTTTACATTTGACCAAATAAACATATTCTCAGTTTTGGCACATTACTAAAATAAATAATCAATAGGAAGACTAGTTTTCAAATTTAACGAAATCCATCTAAAAAAACTTTGGTTCCCTAACATTCACCCACCCAATCACCGTCCTAATAATAAAAAGAGAACGGGTATTACCAAAGACATTTATATTAAACTTACTTTATGACTGATAAAAAAACGACTGAATAACTGCCATTAGACCCCAGTTTTGGATTTAATCCAAACGTGAAACATCCATCTGCTACGACTGAGACAAATCATAACGTATTACGTCTAGAGACGTAGAAATAATTTCATAAATCCACGTGATCTCATGTTACACTCTTACAAAGCATTTATAAGGTACACGGTACCACTCAAGAATGTGATGAACTAAAACTAAATAATAATTAAAAGAAACAATGAACTCTCAAAACTAATAAAATACTATCTTTTCCAATTAAGTATAATTTGTTTTATTATAATTGTAATATAACAAAATAATAAAATTATCTTAGAATTAACGCATGGGGCTAATTTAAGATAAAGCTCCTTGTAAGTCAAAACAATTTGATGCACTCAATAATTATAGTTTTAAATTACAAATAAATAAATATATATGATGAAAGCGCTAAAGCGCAAATTCGTTTTATGAATATGCTTCTTAAGCCGCTAGCCAACTACAGTGATAATCTAAAATAATTTTAATATTTTAATCTTCATCCATATTCCCTGTAATAACTTTATTTTGTTATTAAGAATACTAATTAATTCGTATAATTTTATTTTATTATATCTCTAATGCTAATAAAATAAAAATTTTGAATTACCTAACATTACATTTTTCTTCAAAATATCTATTTCAATTTTTATATTGTTTGTATTGTATAATATATAGTTAATAAACTATTTAACAACCTTTTGTTAAATTTAATTCAGCAAATGTTAAGTATTCAAAATACAAATATATTTTCGTATTATTCAGTTGTATGTGATTTTTTCCTTTCTTAATAAATAATAATTATAAAAACAGGCACAATACAGGAAAACAAGCTACATCAGTTTTTTGTTTTGTAATGTTGACGCCAATGTCAATTTCCCTGTTTATGATATTTTGAGATCGTGGTATAATATTGTTTATTTAAAAAGTTTTGCTTTTTTGACTCCAACTACCGAACGATTTTATCATGAAACTTCAATTCACTCCACATCATCCTCTAAATATTTCATTTGTGCCTTAATGCACAAAAGGAAAAAAAGATCTTTAAAAATACAGGCAGCGATGACTGATAAATTATACCAATTTAAAATTTAATTATTGCAACGAAATGTTCTACTGTTATGTACCATGTTTGCACTCTACAACTATTTCAACTGCACTTATGAGGCAATTTTGATAAGTTTTCATTCGTTTCTTAAATTTATAACTAAACAATTCTGAATGCATACTTTAAAAAAACAATAAAATTTTGCCCCTCCCCCCACTAACAATAATTTAAACTCATTTCGTGAAATACAATTTCATTCGAATTTCAAACCATAATGGACAACGGTTTAATTTAAAAGAAAAACTATTGATAAAGGAGATTATTTCGTAAGTACTTAAAGTATAACTACTTCCAGGATAACTAAAAATCTGATTTTTTTTTTATTAGATAGATATGCTATTAAATGCGGCTGTCAAATGTTTTTATATTAACGTAGATACGTGCGGTAATGGTTAAAACACCAGACAAAACATTAGTTGAATCTTCATTTTTTTCTGTATGTAATATATTTTAAGACAAATATTTAATATATGGAAGATATATTAACTCTATAAACCCTAAGAGACTGATCTGATCTACATGTATTGTATTCATCACTCAATGTAGTTTGACAAATGAGTTTACAGCTATTGAAATAATAGTTGTGTAAAACAAAACTGAATTTAGAAGATATTTTCTCATAAAAAAATCAGTCTAAATATATGTTATAATATTGTTAAAAACATTACATACATTACAAAGTATTAGAACAGACAAAATATAAGCTGTAAATAAATATTAGGAGACCTAGAACGATGATAAAAACATTCCTTTTTTGATCAGGTAAAGTCATAAATTATCATTGTAGATCATTGCATGTTATTAATATCAAAACCTATCATGAGCCAGTATTAACAAATTATGTTATCAATGGCAGATGATAACAAGTTCTTAACACACCAATCGAATCACGGTTTAACAACAATGGTTTTAGTTGTATACATAGATAGGATTCGCCTCAAAATTTATTCCACACTTACTGCAATTTCAAATATGGAATCACTAAAGTCAAAAATGTATCTTTTTTTTAATTCGACTATACTAGCTTAAAATTTGAAATTTTTCTTAATACTTGCTTTTAAAATAAATATACTTGAATATATATTTAAAATACATATACATTTACAAAAAATATACAGCATCCGAAAAAAGAAGGTATGGTACATAAATATATACATATATATGGAAATTCGGGGTATATTTCAATATTGTCAGGAATAATTGCGCAACGCCTATACTAGTATTTGTGTCAAGTGTCCATTTATTAGTATAGGACTTGCTGATAATGGTTGAGTGTGAGGAATCTAAAAAGCACCGGAGATAAGCTAAATATCACTGATATATTCCATAAGAACAGTTGCCTAAATACAAAAAATTACACAATCGACATTACCTTATAGCTGAGAAGACATGACTCTCGCGAAACGGATACGATGAGCAAAAACGGTAACTATGTGAACGATGCTGCCGGTACGGCGTCGGCCGCAACACTGGCTCCCACCTTGGAGGGGAGCTCCAGCTGATCGGACCACGTGGATTTTGCCGCTGCGGGAAATCTTTCTCGCGGATCCTGTCACGTTTTGCCAAAGTCATGTGACATCCAAAGATCAATCCTTCACAACCGCCCAAAGATCTGACTTCAGGCCCCAAAACGTGACAGCCAACTTTTGACCGATCTGCTCACGATATAAGAGATAACTTACAAAGAAAGCATCTCCAACTATGGTAAATGGTATTTAAATAATCATACAGAAAAGAAAATTAATCAGCTGCTCCAAATATATATCCATTTATTTAGAATGATGAAAAAAAATCTAATGCACACATAATGGTTGTTAAATACAATGTCAACTAATGTCTTAGTCCTTAGTGGAAACTTATTTATTGAATTTTACAACTGTATTAAAAATTAAAAATAAAACAAGTAAATGTAATTACGTTAGTAACTACATTGAACTACTGAAGACTATTGAAAACTACCCTTTGGTAGGACTCCAATACCTTCTCAACATAAGAAGTTCTCAGAGCCTTCTCCATTTCAGACGCCCAGATTATCAAGAACGGGGGAGGAATCAAGATTAGAAAACAATGGGTTTGGGTGGGCAAGGAGTTTATTATGAAAGGGTTCGGGCCAGATCGGCAATTTATGGAACATTAAGATCATTATTAATGATTTTACTTACAAGTAAGGAGTATTGTAGATTTTACGAAGCATTTTGGATTGTAAGAATTGTACACTAGAGGAATTCCAAGGTTTAGTAGAGGCCCTACACCCATCTACGTAAGCTCAAATAATCCTTGTTATGATTACGTAATGAGCCGTTTGTAATTAATTGAAATCATAGATCGTTTGTCAATGAATATTGTAACAGTCGGAATCGACGAGTTTCTTTCTTTTCAGTCTTGTATGAGGATTCCAAGTTAGTCATTTGTTAAAATGTATTTCATTCCTTTTTAAATACTTTGTTAATAAATTTAATATTGCTAATAACATTTTTTTAACCTTGATATTTTCAACGACATCAATTACATTGACAATTCCACTTAAACCTTCCAGTCACATTTGAACTTTTATCAGTTTTCTTAAGGCTCGTAAAGTTTAACTTTTACGTCTAGCCATTCTCACGCGGCATCTGTTGTCGGTAAGCCTTTGGCTTCGAAATCATATAGTATAGAATCCTACAAGCCTCCGATAATTCATACATGAATGATATTCCTCACACTTTAAAGTACTCCTACGATTTAATTTAGTTTTCCTTCCTTCCTTAATCTGAAGAAGAAGTAACTAATATAAATATCGAATTTAAATGCTGTTCTAAATAGATTGAGTCTAAATGAAACAAAACAAAGATTATTGTATTTCGTTCAATTTCCATCCTTTAACACGTTTCTCTGGTCCACTGTTTAACAACAGGACAGAAAACACAATTTTTCATTCACAATATTTCACTACCGGAAGTGGAAACCTTTGTTGATTAAGTAGAAAAAAAATCCTCAAAATCGAAACTTTCGCTCGAATTTTACGTTTCAGATATCACCTAACATATTTGGTTCCATTTCAGCCTGTTGTCAAATTCGGGCACTATCCGATTTTAATGAAATTTCAGGGATTGTGAGGGTTTATATTTCGATCCAATGACTATTATACAGGGTGTTCCTGGGTTAAGTTACCGATGATTCTGGAATCAACTTAAATTCATCAGCATCAGTAAACAAAATGACCACGATTGGGAAGCTTCCAGAATTTCAACCTGATGGAAAATGGGAATACTTTATTGAACGGTTTGAGTTTTACCTTCAACTAAAAAATATAACTAAAGAAAGGAAAGAAGAAATACTCCTTTTCGATGAGTTTGGGAGGAAAAAGCTATTCAGTGGTAAAATCTTTGTGTTCTTGTGTTCACCTTCTTCACCCAAAGACGTGAAGTATAAAACAGTTATTGAAAAATGTTATAAGCATTTTGGGGTTTTAACAAACGAGTCATTAGGCCGGGAAAGGTTTCACAAAAGATATCAGTTTGAAGGTGAGTCTCTTCAAGAGCTTATAAAAGAATTAAGGAAGCTTGCCCAGTATTGTAAATTTGGAAATGACATTGAATTCTTACCTCTAGAAATAATGCTTCGTGACAAATTTGTTGCTGGAATTCGGGATGAAGAGATGCAAAGATATTTATTTCGTTGCCATGAGAAATCAGTTTCCCCTATAAACACCATTGTCTTGTCATTAGATAGGGCAATTGCCTTTGCAACAAGCATGGAATGAACTGAAAACAGCAGAAGTTATTGAAAGGTGAGGAACAGATTATTTATGAAGTTAAAGCAGTAGTTCTAACGCCACACGGAAACTAAAGTGTTATAGATGCTTTAGTCCCAACCACTGGGCACCTGAATGCTATTTTAAGGACCACATTTGCAAGGTCTGTAAGACAAAGGCTCACTTAGAATCAAATTGTAGAAAAGAAAAAAGGCATTGCACAGAATATTAAAAATCAGCAGCCAAATAATATTACTAAATATACAAATGAACTCCAGGAATTTTCTACTAAAGTAGAAGTAAATTCAATTGAAGTTAAGTTTGAAGTAGATAATGCCTAAATAGAGCTCATTTAACTTTAATTAGCAGAGTGACATACAAAGAACTATGGCCTGATAGAGCCAAACTGTGATCTGTGTTCGGTTTCTTTGCTAGCCTATGGAAAGTGACCTATAAAAATCCTTGGGCAGACCCACGTCCGGGCTAAGTATGGCTCATATGTGGGAATGCTTCCTCTTGTTGTTTTAAACGAAGAAGATGGACCTAATATCTTAGGGAGAAACTAGTTCAAACCCATTGAGGGAATAAAAACGGTTCAGCTAGTGCCAAGTAACTATTATTCGGATATATTAAAAAAATTTCCAACTCTCACCCTAAAACGTTAGGAGGGCATAGCGACTCACCAAGCTCAACAAGTTCCCTTTGCGTTTGAAGATCTGCAATACAATGGATGGTGAACCAGAAGATGCTATGAGCTGTCGACCAGTCGGACTGGGCTACTCCTGTTCACTTCGCCCTGAAGCAGAATGACAAAGTAAGGGTCGTCGGTGACAACAAAAATACAATTAATCCTGCTATTGAGGACTCGGAATATCCCTTACCAACACCAGCGGAGGCCCTTCAGAATGCATTAATATTATTGACTATTAGGATTCTGATTGGGTTATTTGAAGTCCTCAGATTATTGGATGGGCCCAGTCTTGCCCCCAGGATCTTTCAAAAATCCATCGAGTCACGCCTTCAAAGAATACCTGGTGTGTTTGTCTATCTGGAAAATGTAAATATTCAAGGTAAATCAGTAAAAGCATGATATCACACTTATAGAAGTACTCAGACGTTTAGAAAGCGCTAATTTTAGAATAAATTATGATAAATCTGTTTTTGGTGTCACTTCAATGGAATTCTTGGGTTATAGAATAGACAAAATGGGAGTGAAACCTCTGAAAAGGAAGACAGAAGCAATATCTAGCATACCTCCACCAAGAAGCAAGGAAGTAATTCAAGTATTTTTGGGTGGAATAAACTTCTATGCCGAATCTATTCCTGAGGGCTCTGAAATTGCTGAACCCTTACATAGACTCTTGGACAAAAATAAGTCATGGATGTGGTCTGAAGCACACCAGCGAGCTTTTGAACTTTTAAAACAAACATTAATAGAAGCCCCAATAATAACACATTTTGATGAGAGAAAGCCAAATATCGTTAGCGCGGATGCTTCTCCTTATGGAGTCGGAGGAATTTTGGCTCACCTTGATGAGCAAGAGCAAGAGCACCATGTAGCTTACTGCTCACGTACGTTAACCAAGATCCAGAGAAATTATTCTTAGCTAGATCGAGAAGCTTTGGCACTTGTCAATCCCGTTAAAACCTATCACCAATACCTTTTGGGACGTAAATTCCTACTTTACACGGATCATAAGCCATTTTTGGGAATTTTAATCCACATAAGAGGATGCCAGATGTCGTATCCATGAAGCTTATCGTCAAATCCTACGCTCTTATGTTTATGAATTGCAATATCGAACGGCTGCACAGCATCGCAATGTTGATCTTCTTTTAAGGCAACCACTTAAAAATGAAATTATAGAAGAACCTGTTTCTGTAATGATGCTGGAAGGAATCACTAGATGTCCCATTAATGCGGTTGAGATAGCAGAGGGCACAATCGAAGATCTCATTTTAAAACAAGTTTCAGCCTGGATTAAGAATAGCTAGAATAAATAATATTTAATTCAAGTTCAATATTCAAATTCAAGAATAATCATGAATACCCTCAAAGAAACCAAATCAATTTCAAAATTTTTGGTTGAAAAGAAATTAAATTTCAATTCAAAAAAATTGCCAGCTCTGGGGTGATCGAGTTACCGTCCCCACAAGCCTAAGATATGACATGTTAAAATTTCTTCATGGGAACCAGCCTGGAGTCGTGGCTGCTAAAGTTTTGGCCAGATCTTACGTCTGGTGGCCCGGCATAGACAACCAAATTGAAGTACTCATCAACTCATGTGACTCATATTAAGAAATTGGAAACAACCCACCGAGGACTCCTAGTCTCCTAGCGGGGCCCTTTCAGAAACAGTATTTTTTAATCATCATAGACTACAACAAAATGGGCCGAAGTGCGACGAGTTTCATTGACTAATTCAAGAAGCATAATCTCGGAGTTAAGGAAACTATTTGCTACTTTTGGACTACCTCAAAATATTGTGTCAGACAATGGGACTTCATTTAAACAAAAGATATGCAAGACTTTTTACAAAAAAAGGTAAAACGAACGGTCCAATCCGTGAAGCTTAGCCTTAAGAAACAGAGTGAAGGAGACAGGGAAGTGAACCTTACGACGCCATCAACTGCAACGAAGGTCATTCCTAGTGAGATGAATTTCGGCAGAAGGCTTCGTACAGCTTTGGACATAGTCTCTTCATTTGATAAAAAAAGAGAGACTTTAAACCGGATAACGCGTGACGACTCTAGAGAGGTAAGGAATACTGTCATTCATTCTGACCGTGTGACAAGTACCATGTTCAAAATGGATTTTGACTGAGGTCATACAAAAAACAGACCCTTTGTCATACATTACAAAGGAGCTTGCACTTGGCCTGCACCATAGAAGGAACATTGAACAACTTTTCAAGGCCCCTATCACGGAGTTGCCGAGGAGGTCGCGCATTCGCTTACATCCTGAGGTTCTGGAGTCAGATGCGACATCAAATGTCCCTCAGCCAAGATGAGCCTGAGCCAGAAGTGCTTGAGCCAGACGTGGCTGGCCCAGATGAGGCCGAGCCAGATGTACCTGGCGCGGATGAGCCTGACACGTCACCGAGGACTGCGTCACCTACCGAGGCAACCATTATAAGATCATATCACAGCCAAACTCCCTTAATTTCTGCCGGGTCTGCAAAGACACGTGAGGAAGGGCGTCATCGTGATGGAAAAGTTGCGATTATGAGACACTTGCATGAGATATGTTAAGCGTTTCTGCGATATCCCGTGTCGTCGAGTGAGGGTTGTCTATGACCAATGCTCGAATTTGGTCATCAACAGTTGAAGGACGACCCGAGCGTTTTGCGTCTTCCAAGTCAAAATTTCCGGTTCTGAATCGAGCAAACCACTTACGGACGCTGCTTTCTCCTATACACACTACATATTTTATCAACCGTCTGTGCAGTGGATTTTAATTTTTCGGAAATAAAAAATCATTAAGTTACAAAAATGAATTATTTTTTTCTCTTCAATTTTGAGCAAGCAAACTACCACTTAAAGATAAGGAATCTCGATTTAAACTGATGCATAAAAGCACTTTAACTAATTATTTTTTAGAATATGTAAACATTATTGACCGAGAAACATGATTTAATAAACACAGAGATGATTAAATTGAAAACACTACAAACTTATTTTACAACCCAATACATAGGAATATGAGAAAAACAAATAGAATAAAACTGAAAAAAAAAATTCCTTTCTTGTTCCATCGAAATGTATTTCTAATCCTAGAATTACAAATAAATAGTATGTAATAATCAATCGAGTAATTAATAGAAATTAATACCTCAAAACATAATGAAGCGAAATGAAATTCATCATCATAAAACTAAGTGTAAACTTACGGAATATTAATTTCGGGTTCAGCTGCAAAATGTAACATCGTAGGGAACCAGGATATTCTGATAATAATCCAACGAAAAATTACAAACACTCAATGAAATGAACAGAACAGACAATACTGTCCAACAAATCTCTGTGAACTAGCCTAAGAATAACATTTTGTCGATGATAATGAGCCAGCTATACGAAAATAAAAATATCATGGCACTGTACAGTTCCGCACCTTGCTCAAGTAGATATAAATCAGTTGTCACAACTTCAATCATATTGTAATTTCATAAATAATGGAGGTAATAGATTTCATAAATGTCTACAATGGTTATAGAATGGTTATGGAAGTGAGTTTAAATCACAAACGTTTATATAAGTGTGTTTTTTTTTCTCATCCTTCTATTAATTTTATTATTTCATACAAAACCACGTGTATGCATAATAATACATAATACATAATAAATATAAATGTCCTTTATTTGCCTGAAGGGCATTTTAAGGTTGTTCGTCTGCGTTGTCAATCAGCTAATGATGATATAGTTCAGATGAGGATATTCTAAAATTGTGAATTTTAATGTGAAATATATATTGTGTTTATGTTTTTGTAAATGAAAGTTAAAAGAGCAGGAAGAAAAAAAAATGGGTAAGGAAAACAAAATGTAAACAGTTTAAACTTAATAAATTTAAGCTTTTTTGCTGTCACGATTACAAACATACATACCATATTTCTTCTCAGCAACGTGAAATAATGTCTACAAGAAACTGAGGTTGAGCATTTAATAAATTATTATTTTAAAGGTTACTTTAAAATAAGGGGGATTAATACGTTTAAAAATCGGGTTAATACAAATACTTATTTTTATTGAATGCAATTATGTTTGCGGAGCTATGTTAGCTTGGCTTTGTTTCCCATGTTTTGTATTTGTTTTCTCTGCAATTAAAGTCTTTTCCTTAATTCCTCATAGTATTTGGGGATAATGCTATGGATTGTTGTAACTCGTCGAGTTAGAGGCTATGGCAAAAGGGTTGTGAGAGACTATTTATTTTGAAATATCTTCTGTGGATTTAGGTTTAGCAGACATTTCTAGAGACAACCACAAAGTGGTCATAGGGTCAGAGGATGAACCTGGAGGTTGAGAGCGGATGATGACCTCATCTCCACTTTTCATAACCGTAAGTCAAGAAGTAAGTATCTAATATAGAACTAAAATTGTATATAATAGACATCATTGTATAGTGATACAGGTTTTTACTGTTAATAATTGAAGGGGAAAATAAATTCCTCATTTATAACGTCGAAAAATGATAAGAACATATGTTATGGTTAGTAAAAAAAAAAATATATAATTTTATAAATATATTTATATTGTTGTAACATCTCCTAGAGGCCCAGAAACTAAACTTCGACAGCTTTTTGGGAGTACTTGAAGCGTTCAGACTCTTTGTTTCTCTCCCCTTTTTCAAGAGCGTACGTCTGCACCAGGTGTTCAGTGGTTCGCTCAACTGGACCTCATGCGCATAGGCATATTCGCTCCAACGCTTATTTTTTTAAACAGATTCATCCGCGTACGTCCTATTATAAGCCAGAACATGGCATATGTATGTATATTTCACAAGTGTACTTAATCACTACTATAGTAAGCTATTTGCTAGAGATAGGAGTTTTATTTACTGCATTGTAGGTAACTGAAGAAGAAAGGAGTAGAATTCTGCACAAGGAGTGAGCTATCAGTGCACTAGGTCCGAAAAAATAATTCCCAATGATCAACATTAATTTGAAATGAATTGGAACTAGCAGCAATTTTGTAACATAATCCTAAAAATATTTTTATATAGCTGAAGATGTGATAGAACTAAATTAATAAACAACAGCGATTACAACTACACATTTCTGTCATTTACGTTAAATGTTCTAGTTAATTAATTTTCGGTACAACTTTATTTATTTACCTAATTTTTATAATGCTATTTAATTTCAAGATTTAAATAGTCAAAAAATTCATCAATACCAAATATTAATTTTTTTACCCTCATCCTTGACCTAGGTCCGGGTAGGTGCTACATCCAGTGAAAAAAGGAGAATAAGGAAAATTCCTAAATAATGATAATAACATAATTCATTGTTTTTAGGAAAACACCTAAATAACTAGAGTTTGCCAGTAAAGTACATGGCTTTCACATGCAATATTGATACTCAACAGGAATAATAAATTAACAATCAGATATATAAATTAATAATACGCAATACGTCGCTTCTCAAAATTGAAAAAAAAAAAGAAAAAGAAAAGAAAAAAGAAAGGTACAGACAGAATACATGCATTCAGATCTAACTTTAAGGCTTTATATTCAACATATAAATAATAACAATTTACGATCCATTCCTTTGTTTACTGTCAATAATTTATGCAAATAATTCGAGCTAATATTATTCAGATTAGGGTTCTGCTCTCTTGGTACGCGGTAAAACTTGACATAAAATGATAGGGAAATGTTTGCTTTAAAACCTGATATCCTACATAAATGTATAAGACTTAAAATTTTATCATACAGAAAACTGTTATACAATTTTTTTTTCTATAACTGTTTGATATCACAGAAAATAGTGTTACTGCACACTTTGTATTTTTTTTTTTGGCAATATTCAGAGAAAATCTTCTCGTAGTTATATTTTTAAAAAATGGTTTTAAAAATATATAAGAGTTGATTGTTATCCTAGGTACAACTGTGTCCACTACTAATTACAAAAAATTAATATTATAATAATCAAAAGTTGTCATGGTATAAATCATAGTTAATTTCAATATAAATTTCAAAGTAACATTTAATTGTTACTAATTTTGTAGGGTAATTGTTCATCACATGAATGGATGTCACACAAATGACATGGGCGAATCCCTTTGATGTGTGAAATATCTCTCGGGAATTGCCAATACGCAATTCAAACATCGGTCAGTATATAGACCAATACACAAACATTTGCCCATATCGGACAAGTGGTAAAACACATTTCATTAACGACTTGCTACTGGTGTGGAAACTATATAATACTTCATCAGTCTCATGTCAGAAGTGACACCCGAATCCGACTTGTAGGCGTTAACTTTCATGTCAAAGAGGATCCATGTAAGGAAATCTCGTTTTATACACCCTGTATGTTACTTATGTGGACACCTGGTTGGATAAAAAATGAATTTTCTGCGCTGACATACGGGTATTAAATCCAATAAACCAGCAAAGAACAAGTTTTATCAGAAATAAAGCAGTTTACTAATAGGCTTTTAAACAACATCATTTTCATCTGTTAGCACCATATTTCTGTCTAAGCTTGAGTGAGGGAATTATTGATAGGTTAGTCACTTATAGTTGTGATGAATATTTAACATGTCTTACTTCAATAAAATATAATGTGCTAAAATAAGTTCCAGATCAAAATTAATTTTATTCATTTCTTGACGAAGTTTATGTTACACTGAAATTGATAATTATGTTTGACAAGTAATCTGGTATTTTTTTGTACCATAGTGCTTTTCAATAATTTATGGGACCATGAAGTTTATTATGCACCACAAAATGAATTTTGTCCGTTAGATAGTAATTTTTTGTCCGGATAATAATGAATTTAGTTAGCTGAAATAGATGAAATATTCAAATATTCCCAAAGTTAGTTTAAGAAGTTTCACTCTATTGGTCATACCACCGGAGTTCATGATTTAACTATATTTTAAATTAAAAAAAAAACATAAGCATACATTTAAATGGTTTAATTTTTGCAACGCCCTATGGCTTCTATAAAGTTCTTTAAATTCGTGATTGAATACTACACACTCACCCTATGTTAATATGTGAATTCCTTTTATGATTTTCCTCTGATACTATTTTCATTTATACTACAAACCATACATACATCGTTATAGATATATATATTTTTTTAATCATTTATTTATTGTAACTTACAACTGTATATCATATATACAACAAGTAAATTTGCTGTAGATGAGATAGTGACATGATACAAACATGTGGAGAATCTACCCATTGATAGAACTCCAATAACATTTCTAGAGGAGAAGATCCCGAGGCCATCTTCTTTTCAGACGCCTAGGAGGATTATTAGGTAATGAAGGAGAAGCCAGGCTAGAAACAAGTGGATTTGGATGGTTGATAAGATTTCCATAGAAAAAATGGTATCTAGTTTTGGCCAAATCGGCAACATATGAAACATTGAGATCATGATGGATGACTTGATTTGTGACAAAGGAGCATTAAGGATTTTACGAAGGATTTTGGACTGTAAGGATTGGATTCGGGAGGAATTTGATGGTTTAGTGGAGCCCCAAATCTCAACTCCGTATATCCAGATAGGCCTTATAATAGTCATGTAGATCAGTCTGTTGTAATGGATTGGCAATTTAGACCGTATGTCTAGTAAGTGTTGTAATAGTCGGAATCGACGAGCAGTTTCTTGTCTTTTTAATCTTGTATGAGGATTCCATGTCAGTCGTTTGTCGAGATGTAGTCCTAAGTAACGGATCTCTTCGACAGGAATAAGTGGGGTATTTTTAAAGCATACTGTTCGCCAAGAGGTCATTGGCTTACGACGAAGGGTGAATGTGATTTGGTGGGATTTATTGGAATTAATTTTAATCCTCCAATTTTGATACCATTTTTCACTGACAATAGACATGTATCATCGGTATACGTGGTCAGAATATTGTTAAGATGGGTTGGGATGTCAGCTGTGAAAACTGTATAAAGGATAGGACCAAGGATACTACCCAGAGGTACACCAGCAGACTGACGGAATAGGGATGAATAAGCGCCGTTGTAATTTACTTGAAATAATCTGTCGGAGAGATAAGAACGGATAATGAGGAAGTATGTAGGAGGTAGGATTTTACGGATCTTGTATAGCAGTGCTGGGTGCCAGACTCGATCAAAATATCCCAGTCTTAAATTTAAAATCAAAGATTTTTTGCAAAAGTGCAAACTTTTGCTGAAAATATCTCTCTCATAGATGTCACATATTTAAGAATACATTTGACTTGCAGTAGTAAAAGTCAAAATATGAGTTAATTCTCTCTGTTACTTTTAACTTTTGGGCTTTAGCATCATTTTGTAAGTACACCTTATAGTCTTTACTTTTCTGGTCTCTGAGAGGCTCAAAATCTTTAGAAATAATTTGAAACAACCCAATTGCTTTAAAGAAGATGCTTATCTTCAATTTCCACATTTGGAAGTTCTCAGGTCCTTTCAGTGGCTCAATCTGATGTATTTCATTGAAGCTGTTGAGATACCTTTTATATTACTGGTTGCACTTAAAGTTTTTACTTTACGAAGTTTTTGAACACTAACAAATACTACCGAACTGTTTTTACTGTCTTACTTCAAATTTTTAATTTTGCGAACTGTCTAAGCCCATAACCTGCTGAACGCGGGGGTGGTGGTCACAAATAAAATGTTTGTGCAGTTCTTATTGTTTTTTATTAGTTACGGTTATATAGCATTAAACGTTCTTGCTGTAGTAATAACAAACAATACAATACACACAAAACAATGCTTAATGACAACCACCAACTAGCTCAAACTGGTTCCAAACAGTACAATCGATATATTCCCAGTTTGCCACCGAGCAACGAGTATGCAATAAAAAATGAATTTTTACATCTCACTTTAACATTGAGTAGAGTGTATTGATAGGTTTTACTGCCGACTAAGGATGATTATGATGACGTAGACCGTTGATTGCTCATTGCCAAGGCTTCTGGCTAATTTTCATTCATTCATTCTTAACTGAATGAACATCTATTGCCTAAAATAAATTTGACTACATTCTTTGTTTATTTGATTTGAAATAATGGAATCAATTTTTTAAAATAATAGGCTAGTTAAAGAAATGATTTATTGACAAGGAATGAATCTCCCAATGAAAAATTTGAAATGAACTGAGAGAGTTAAGCATTTCTGAAATTTCGAAAAAAAAATATTAGCTCTTATCTACATCGATCAAAAGTTATCTGTACCTAAGTTATCATTAAATAAATATAACTTAATTTGCTGTGGCTTTATATTTGGTTTAATTGGTATTTGGCTGAATTTTAGAGATAAAAACTTCGAGCAATGGGATATTCCTGTCACGGGGCTAATGTTAAATTTGATGGCTTCAAAATAATTTTTAACGGATTTTTTCTTTAAAACTTAAAACAACTGTGGAAAAGTTGAATGAAATTGAAAATTGTGGAAAATTTCCACCTATAGGTTTTTTTTTTATTTAATTTTCCATATTTTCTCAAAAATGGGTGGCATAACTCTTATAATTTTTTTTCTTGTTTCAAGTTTTCTGATTTACGTTTAAATAAGATTAAGATTATATAATTTTATATTGGTACTAATCACATCTCTTCCTAAAAAAGTAATATTCAATATTACTTTCATAATATTCAAGAAATAAAACTTTGCCACTACTCGAAAGTTAACCTTCAAAGGTTGTAATGGATTTTTTCACCTACATGAACTTTGGAGAAGCTAATCAATCATTTTTCAACATAAGAAGTTTTAAATTGTCAGAAACAAGCAAAAAACACAAATAGCCAAAAATGCGTTTTTAGGACCCAATGGGCTTTAAAACGTGAAAACTACATAACGAAAATATGAACCGATTAAACATTCTCTTTTCCATGGATCACAATCTATGCCCCAAGCGTATGGCAGAGATGCCGCAAGCAATACCACTTTCTGAAAATATTACAAAAAAAAGTTGAAATAGCAAGTATACAAGTGAATTACAGGATTTACTTTGCTCTAAGGATAATTCTGTGGCAATTATTCTTTTTTTGTCTTGTCTAGGCTCAAGAAGGGACCTGCGGCTAATATTTCTTGGGACCAACCGAAATACGGTATTAATAAACAGAAACTTCAACTATTATAATTTTGACGAAAATATGATAGTAAGTAATATTATAGGACAATAAATTACTGAGCACACTTTGTGGTACATCAAGTTTTTCTCAATTCACAAAACTTCTCAATATAAGATTTTTTTTTTTATGTTTATAAAAACTGTTTCATACTGTATTGGAAAACAATGGATTCCAAAAATTAATTTATTGTTTCAATCAATTTAAAGATTTTGACACAAGAGGTTCAATATAAAAAAAAATTAAGTCTAACTTGTGTGAGAAATTAGATGCAACTGACTTAGTTGTAGGAGTTCTGTTTTACATTTGTTTTCTCTTTCAGGGTTTATACAAATTTTCCTCCATACAAATCCTCCTTTTGTTTTTTAATGTGCTGCAAACACAATAGGTCGGTTGTATCTTTGTTTGTTCTAGCTTCCCGCCTGGTGTCAGGTCTCCCACGTAATCTCTTGCCAACTATTGGTATGCATTGTCGAGTAGAGACGCCCAACGAGCCCCACCCATCACGACCTTCTTTTCTTGAAATGGAGCTGAACTAGTTTCCTTAAACAAATCTCATTTATCATTTCCTTGGATATGCTTAAGGTACGATCTTACATTCCAAATATCTCCTGGAGATTATTTATTTAAATCATCACTAATCTGCAATATTGGGTGTTTGTTAGAAATCAAGTCACAACCATTTATTGTAATAGGTTTTATACTGACATTAAGTAGCATCAGATTTAGGAGCATTGTATCACCCGCAAGGAATTTAATGGAGGAGATATGCCAGTTTAGTGATAATATTTTACCACAAATATTATGTAGTTAGTTAATTTTCTTGGCGACATTCTCAAAGGTCTTGCGTATGTCTGTGGGGGCCTGTCCATTTCTAGTATCCCAGAAAAAAAAAAAATTGTTTCTAGGCTATTTCATAATGAAATGATTTATTGTTTGAGGGTTTTTTCATTATTGTATAGTTACGAAATATTACTATTAATTTTTTAGCCCTTTCTTGTCTCCAATAGCAGCCAGTTCTTTGTTTCAAGCAATTTCGTGCGTTTGTAGCGGCTCGTAAATTTGATCTCAGTTAAATTGGAGTGTTACAGGGGTGTAGAGAAACTACCCATTGGTAGCCCTCTAATGACGTTTTACATTAGCAGGTCTCGTGGCCACCTTCTTTTCAGGCGCCTCGGAGGATTGTCAGGAATGGAAGAGGAAGCAAGATTAGAAACTAGTGGGTTTGGGTGGTTAGGGAGTTCGTAGTGGAAGGAGTGATATCTGACGTGAACCTGAAATACAAAAAACTGATATATTCTTGGTTGATCACCGAAATACGGGACAAATCGCGTCTCAACGTAACAAGGGACAACGGAAGAAAATTCCAATTCTGAATTATTTTTTCAATTCAATTGAATTCTCTGAAAAATATACAAAGAATCGTTTAAGTCGGAACATTGTTAGCGAAGATTGAAATATACGGAATATTGAAGCTTGTATTCGTGTTTTAAGTGTTTTGCTTGGTTTCCCATGGCTCATATTCCATTGTTCATAAACATACTTATTTTTCAAATATTTCGAAATCCTTTGATATATCATGTCTACTCACACGACTTCCCTTGCCACATTGGCTGTTGAGACCGATAAACATTTTATTTTTGTTTATTAATTTTTTTAGTTGATACTATTTAAAATTTCATTATATTTCAAACAAGAGTCTGGAAGGTTCAGGGAATGTCTATACATACCCAGAACCTTCCAGACTCTTGTTTGAAATATAATAAAATTTTAAATAGTATCAACTAAAAAAATTAACAAACAAAAATAAAATTATTGTTGTATGTACATGTCTATACATTCCCTGATTCCCTGAACTGTGTATAAGAATTATAGCACTGGTCTCAACAGCCAAAGTGTCAAGGGAAGTTGTGTGAGTAGACTCACAAGATATTTTCGGCCAAATCACTACATAAATTCAATTCTAAACATTAAAGCTGAGGAAAAATGGTTGACCGATACCGGTACAAAAACGCCTTCAGTTATAATGAAAGAACAATGTTTATTTGGCCTTTGTTGGAATATTCAACTAATTTCGAATATGGAGCATAATTCAACACAACAACATAAACAATGCTAGACGTCTGAACGACTGGAGGTTTGTACTTACGAAGGATACACTAAGCATGATCCTAAACCATGGCCGTCAGCTTAAGTGAAAGCAATGATCCCGTCCATTCCACCACATTCGCTTTCTACTTAACCACCGGTTATCGAATGTAATAGTGGTCTAAGAGCTCCAAAAAAAAATTCCATTTAGAGTCCCCTGATCCTTTCGGCGAGTTCAAACAAAACAATGTCCATGCAACATATGCAGGTGTATATATAGGGAATGGCAGTAGAGGGAAGCAGACAAAAAAAAAATACATCCAAAAATTTACCAATACAAATGTAATTTGAATTAATGGCACACATTTAATTAATATGTTATTTTAAACATAATTACTTCTGTTGATTTAATCAATTTTAAGTTTGTTTTACTTTTCTAACGTTTCATCAAAAATCTCAATCATAAGAATTAACATTATAATATACGAGATGATGATTTAGTTCATTATTACTGTATTTTATTACTAAAGCTAATTTAGATGTAGAAACAATATTTTGTTGTTCTGCAAAAGCCACAGACATTTTTAAAGTTCAAACTGCATAAACAAAAATTACTATTGTAAAACTATTGTACATATATATCTAAATATCATGTGCTAAGTATAACTTGGTTACTCAACAATTTTTATGGTTAGTTACAGATAAGTTTCACTGTGTTAGAAAACCGTATTTTTGACCATTTTTCACTTCCACCAGATCCGGACACACCACAATCAGTTAACTGATGACAGTTAACTTAAATAAACATTATTTAAATCGAATAGCTCTCCTGGTCGTCTGTATAGTGTATCTTTCTAGACCGTCTGAGAGGTACAGATTAAAGGATTCTAAACAGTATTTGTGTCAACCAAGATCGGTTTATAATGAGGTGTAGATAGTTGACCGTAAATTAACGATTGGAGAATTACGCCACAACCCCTGATGAAGACCTAAAACTCAGGTCGAAACGTCGGCATAAAATAAATAAATATGGTTTTGTTTATTTATGTTGTTCTTTGCTGACCGCACCCCCCGACAAAC
>NW_027104700.1:1416672-1456314 GCF_000696795.3 Halyomorpha halys | reverse complement strand
TCAGTCTTTTGTAATGAGTTGGAAGTTTAGACCGTTTGTCTAGTAAGTGCTGTAGTAGTCGGAATCTGCGTGCAGTTTCCTGTCTTTTCAGTCTTGTGTGAGGATTCCAGAATAATAATTGAAATAAGGAGGGAATTTAATTTCCCAGATAGTGCTAGATAGATCGATATTGAAAATGATTTTATAGAGTTATCCTGTCAACAGAAGGGCTTGTTTATAGATTATGTGAAATTAAAAGTTGTTTTGTTGTTTTAAACTAAAGTGACAACAAAACGTTATCATGCGCCCATCTGGAAAACGTATTAAAACAAGCCTTTTATTTTTAATTTTATGGTCATTCTCCATTACATTCTATGACTTCCTTTCTTAAATATTTTTTTTTTAATATTCAGCTTTCCAACGATATATAATACGTTTATATCGCTATTCTCATTTCCGTGAATGTGTTTTCAACATGAGAAAAACATTTTTCTTCTTACCTCCTTAAGTTATTTATCAAACCCTTTCATACATAACATTTATTTATTTATCATGACTAATAAGCTATAGACATTCATAAAATTCAAACTGCCAAGACAAAAACTAGTATAATAGATGGATAGATATTCTACATATACATCTGTATATCGTGGAGTGAAGTATAATGTGGTGAAAAAAAATTTTGCTAACTATAATTTATTACAGAAAGGTTTCACTATGTTAGAAAACCTTGTTTTTTGGCTATTTCCATATTGTGGTGTAAAACAAGGTCGTAGCGTTTTTTACTAGTGATTTCAATAAAAATTTCAGATTCTTGTAAATATTTTTAATCAATTATATATGACCCATTTTGATCTATCACATGTGCCATCTTTCAAGTAATTTTTAATTCCGTCCTCCCAGAACTTCTCAATTTTTTGCGTAATGAACTCCTGTATGTCGGTTTGCAGTTCTCGGACGAATTAAAGTGTTTCCCGTTTATAGTGTTTTGAAGGGCCCGAAATAAGTGAAGATCTGTTGGGGCAAGGTCTGGTGAATAAGACGGGTGGGGGATCACATCCCAGCCAAACTCCAATAATTTCTGCCGGATCTGCAAATACACGTGAGGACGGGCGTTATTGTGATGGAAAACTATGCCTTTGCGATTAGCCAATGCTGGACGCTTTTGCTCAACATAGTCATATAAACAACATTCTGCGATATCCCGTGAGGGTTGTCTGTGACCAATGCTTGACTTTGGTCATCTACAGTTGTGGGACGACCTGGCCGCTTTCCCTCTTCCAAGTCAAAATTTCCTCTGAACCGAGTAAACCACTTACGAACGGCGCTTTCTTCTAAGGCATCATCGCCATACCCACTGAAATTTTTTTAACCGTCTTTGCAGCGGATTTTTTTTTTTTTCGGAAATAAAAAATCATTAAATGACGAAATTGAACTTTTTTCTTTTCCATTTTGAGCAAGCAAAATACCACTTAAAGATTAGGAATCTCGGTTGAAACTGCATAAAAGCATCTTAACTAATACTTTTTCAGAATATTTAAACATGATTTTATAACCACAGAGAGGATTAAATTGAAATATTGAAAAACGTTACGAACTTATTTTACAACCCAACAAAATGTGCTTGGTTGACCGCACCCCCAACCATCTCCTCCTCCCAGCAGCTGGCACTACCATGTGACAATTCTTTCAATGTCAACGCTAAATCAGTAACCAGTTTAAGGTTTCTCAGCTAAAAGTTTTACTCCACAACTTTTGAAGCCAGTTTACAGTAAGCTGTAACTCAGCCATTAAGCTGAGTTACAGCTTAATAACGATCTCTCAATACCAAGAGCGTGTAAATTTATCGTCAGATTGAGTTGTGACCCTCAGATGGCCACAGCCGCTCTTCGCTTGTTGCTGCTTGTCTCCTCAACTCTGGTTACAATAATCGGACGCCTCGAGGTTTCTTAATGTCTGTCTGTCTCTATGTTTAAGGGATTTTTTTTTTTAGCCCTAACATTGTAATAAAATTAGATAAACTTCAGAAATGTTTACACTTCTGTTTACAGAAATGTAAACACCCATCAAGCCCACATTTGCAATGCTGTATCCTATCGTCAAAAGAAAATCTTGATTAAAACCGGATACAACTATTTTTATTTATAAAAGAATACTAAGGCAATTACTAATGATTGGTTTTGAGATCTGAGCGGCCTCCTGAACAAGAAGAAAAAAATTCCAATATTCCCAAAACCAGGTCCTGAGAACCGTAGTTTATAAGAAACAGCCAATTAAATTGCGATGTACAAGTGGAATCGACAAATGATTTCATCAAAAAACTGTTCATTAAATCTCACTCCTAGCTACCAGTAGTTAAAGGTGCACTGGCTTACAACGTAATCAATCCAACCTCATCCTGCAGACTGAAGCTGCAAGTGATCCAGCTATAAACTCTATATTAATTTATTTTTATTACTATCATTACTATTATTTTTTTTTTAGATCTATATATATATATTATTTCTGTTCTCATTTTCTCTTTTATTCTTTAATTACATACCTATTCGTAACTACTTATTTATTTAGTTTTATAATAATCTTTAGAATTTATAATAGTTAAATAGTTACAGCATTGCAAACAGTAAGAGGAGTTTTTGTATGAGACTGTACCGTTCTTTACGAACTGTTAAAACAACTAACAACCTGTTATAGTAACTAAGCAGGCCACTTTTTTCAAGTAATCAATGGAATTTGATTAAATTAAAAACTGAACTATTTTCACACTGATCCCCAATTTCCCTCTAAATTTGGGCCAAACCGGACGAGCCTTTTTCGACATATATGTGTACAAAGAAAAATACGATTACGCATACGTAAATGAAATTATTGATACTCCATATGTAAGAAGTACTAATTGGGCACCATCCTGCATAAATCCTGAAAATTTCATTCCTAAAAAATCAAAGAAACATAATTGGAACCAAATTCGTTTCTTGATTCTTAAGTGGTAAATTTTTGATTTTAAGGACATACCCCTTTTTTTTAATTTCCTGTATGAATGCAAAGCTTCACTACCTTGGGTTGTGAGGATGTGTGGAAAGATATTTCCAGGAAATCTTAAGTATCGATAACATTTACAAATACAAACAAAAAATTGATATATAGAGCTAGAAGACATCTGCAATTGATATGATTGGTTAAAATTTGTGCACGGAGCCTTTTAATTTTGGCGATTGAGCGTCGAGTTTAATGTGCAACATCCTACAAATATTTATTATTAGTATTTATCGTTTGATAATTAGGTTTCGTATTATTTAGAATCTTACAGGTAATGTCAAAAAAGTAAAAATATTAATGTTTTAAATAACACCAATAGAATGTAAGAAACATTTATATAATCTTTCTAATAAAAAAAATTTATCGAGATCATTGGGTTCATTATATTATTAGCATTAAGCTACAAGATTTTACAATTTAATATTCTACACTGTTCTTATCTCTCCGTCAGATTATTTCAAGTAAATTACAATGGCGCTTATTCATCCTTATTCCGTCAGTCTGCTGGTGTACCTCAGGGTAGTATCCTCTATACAGTTTTCACAGCTGACAGGATAGTGTTAGGATGGGTTGGAATCCTAACACTATCCTCACCATGTATGCCGATGCCACATGTCTATTGTCAGTAAACAATGATCCTTACATTGTATCCCAAACCCTCCAGTCCCACATCACCACCCTTGAAGAATGGTGCCCAAACTGGAGGATTAAAATTAATTCCAATAAATCCCACCAAATCGCATTTACCCTTCGTCGTAAACCCATGACCTCTTGCCCTACGGTATCCTTTAATAATACCCCACTTATTCCTGTCGAACAGATCCGCTACTTAGGACTACATTTCGACAAACGACTGACATGGAATCCTCATACAACACTAAAAAGACAAGAAACTGCTCGTTGATTCGACTATTACAACATTTACTAGAAAAACGGTCTAAATTGCCAATCCATTACAAAGGACTGATCTACATGACTACTATAAGGCCTATCTGGACATACGAAGTTGAGCTTTGGGGCTACACTAAATCATCAAATTCCTCCCGAATCCCAATCCTTAAAGTCCAAAATCCTTCGTAAAATCCTTAATGCTCCTTACTTTATCACAAATCAAGTCATCCATCAGGACCTCAATGTTCCACATGTTGCCGATTTGGCCAGAACCAGATACCATTCCTTCCGTGATAAACTTCTCAACCACCCAAATCCACTAGTTTCTAACCTGGCTTCTCCTTCATTACCTAATAATGCTCCTAGACGTCTAAAAAGAAGATGGCCTCGAGATCTTCTCCTCTAGAAATGTTATTGGAGTTCTATCAGTGGGTAGAGTCTCCACGTGTTTGTATCATGTCACTATGTGACCTACAGCACATTTACTTGTTGTATATATGTGTATACAGTTGTAAATAACAATAAATAAATTATTAAAAAAAAACAATTCTACATTTTTGTTTCTTCACTGACGATGGTAGAGAACCCTTCAAAAATGGTACAAGACCCCAGTGGAAAAAAAAAGTCAGTTATTTCACCCTGATTTTTTTAATACTTTAATAAAAATATGTATAGTAGCTAGTAAAAATTAATGAGTTTGAAAGTACAGTTGGGGGATGATAGTTGCTTCAAAACGTAAAAAAAAAAAATAATAACTTTTCATTCCGAGCTCCAGATATTTAAAAACAACATTACAACACTCTAAAACCTACTATAACATCATTTAAAGTAGAGTAAACTTTCTAAAACATGAGGCCTAATATAGTTGTTTAAGTTCTACAGTTTTATAAAAAGCAACCTTTCTTATCTAAATAACGAAAACTCAGTAATTAATACCCGCTGAGAGTACCCAGCTGCTATCCTGCATTTTAACTCGTTATTTTCGCTAGCTTAAGTTGCATTCCGAACAACTAGATTTTTTTTCTAACCTCCTCAATATCTTTATTTGCAAACAAATACATTATATACATAGAAAATATGTATACACATACATTACAATTAATCTTGTTTTGCTACATGGCATTTTAAGACAGGTTTACAGGGTCCGCTGAAGGCGGGTTTACAATGGTAGTATGATAGCCGAATCAACAAAGAAAATTACAAAGAATTACTTCAGACTGCGGAGCCCGAAGTCCTTCCCTCGACGAAGACGTCAACCAAGGGAACGTTTGTTTGTTTGTTAGTTTTGAAAGGGCGTTTAACAGCCTGGTCATCAACGCCCGACCAAAGGAACGTGCTTTGCCACCTACCAGATCTTGTTGGAGGGGCAATTTCCTTGAATAGCGGGTTGGCACAGAACTTCAGCCCATCTAAATATTAGATGTGCCTCTGGCCTATATACAACTAGATACATAGTATTTAGGCAAAAATCTTGAAAATTCCACGGGATTTGGGTAAAATTCAATGTTCAGCAATATCATAAAAAAACATTAAACACTAGGTTTATAAGTAAGCATTATGTTGAATCATACAGGTATTGTCATAAAAGTGGAAAAATCCATATTTTAAATAATTCCCTTCGATTGTATTGACGACCTTGAAAAGTTGCAAGGACTTTACACAGAAGTTGCACTATCGCATTTAATAAATGATGAGACATAGAAATGTGAAATAATTTTTTTATGATTCAGTTTGCACTATATATATGCCGGCGGGAACCTTTTTTTTATTTCATTTTTGTGGAGAAGCGACAACAACGTGTGAAGTTGGTTAAAAGCTGATCTTCGATTAGTGCACTATGTGGCTGGTGGACAAGGTGACACAAATTGTCGACGCCATGAGCGCAGAGAGCAACGATGAAGTGGATGATTACGTCTCAGCGCAATACCTTCATCTCATCCAATTTTCCGCTATGTACACAAAACTGAACAGGAGGCGCCGTCTCTTTACTCTATTGCAAATCATTATTTACGAATTTATCCTCATCTATCATCTCATCCTCATGGTGAAAGCTGCTCTGATGTTAATCGATGTCAGCCTCGTGACATTTGGAGAGACCACCCACTTCTGCCTGTTAATACAACTCGATATCATTCTCGTAATTTTTATACAAACGAAACACAACAAAGTCGCCTTATTCCATCGATATATGATGAAAAACTTCTACGACTATTCCGAGTTCTACGAACTCAATAAAGAGGGACTTCAACAAAATATCCGTAAGGAGAGGATGCTATTGGCTATGATTCCTGTAACAGTGGCGATATCCGTTCCTGCGGTCCTGGTGTTAACTCCACAAGTGGATCAGTATGGCACCTTCGATTTCAGCAAGATTTCGGGGGATTTCAACCAACACTTGCCTTTTCCTTACATAAAATACCCTTACCAGACTACGGAAGGGATGGGTTACTACGTTGCTTCCTTGTTTCAAGTAATAGGTGCCTGTATCTTGAGTGGATCCATTGGGGTTGGCGGATTTGCCTACATAGTGATGTCGCAAAACCTCTGGATGCAGATGGAAATTTTGTACGATTCAATAAAACATATCGAAGAGCGAACAGAAATCTTACAATTTAAACTATTCGGAGCTCGGAACAAGCTATCAGGAGACAAGTTATATTACCAAACACAATTTGCACATTGCTACAACATATGCTTAAATAAAAATTTCAGGCATCATCAGATTATAATGAGGTATTTATATTGCAAATATTACCAAATAAAAACAGTAATAAGTATAAAATAAGGTTAGATTAACCACTTGAATTTAATATAAATATGTTTCTGTTATAGTAATCTTGTTCTTAACCGAAATCGTTTTCGCCCCAAAATAAACGGGTGGTACAGAATAAATTCATTATTAAACAAATCGCATTGTATCTCTTAATCAAATGTACAAACACCCAGACTCAGACTATTTTTCGAGACTTGTTTACTTCGACCCAGAAGAACTCAAACACTTGTATTTGGAAAACTCAAATTTGGAAATTTTATACTACACTAACTATTTTTTCCATACGAAGTTATAAGAATGTAAAAAGTTAAAATTGAGTATCTTCACCTAAAAACTTGATTTTTACCTCGTTAATAAAAAAAAAATGTTTTTATAGTAGAAAAAAATTAAATTAACGCCTCTCACTAAAAACATTTATAAAGATTTAAGATTGTCGAAAATAAAACATCACACAACTTTCTCTTACCACTCTACATACGTCCCCAAATTTGGTGTATATTAGTAGGCTTGTTATGAAGTATTTATGTGTGTTTCGAAGGAAAAAATCTATACACCAGGATCGCAAAAATTATGAAAAAAAAATTGCCTGTTGCTTTAAAGATTCTCGTATTATAGTTTTTCTCGAGGTAGTAATGACGAGTACAAATTTTGTTCCATCCAAGAATAGAACAGTTTAACTATAGATAACGAATGTGAAAAGTTCACGCGGTCTCAGTTTTTCCCGTTCTAATTCGATCTTTCTATTTTTTCCTTTTTCCTCTTTATTTATTCACCACATCTCATAATCATTTTATCCCCTTTACTGCTTGCGCAGTGATGGGTACAATTTGCAGAGTCTGGACCAGATATCTCGCTCTTGGACCATCTCCCTTCTCCTACTCCTAGTCCATATCCCGCCTCCTTAACACTCTCCTCCCAGCAAATGCGTGGTCTTCCTCTTAGCCTTCTACCCTCCACGCGAGTCTCATGTCTTTCTGGCAGTTCCTTTCTGGGTCCATCCGAAGGAATTGTCCGAACTATCTTAGCTTATGCCCCTCTAGGATGCTCTCGGCCGGTTTGACTCCGAGGTTAGTCCGAATGGTACTGTACCGTACTCTATCTCGTCGTGTCCTTCCCTTCATCTTACGAAGGTACCGCATCTGGATTGGATCTGGATATAAACTCTTCAAGTTTATATTTGTAATAGTATAGATAAACTATCAATAAAAACTATGGCGATATTACATCGTTTACTATGGAATAAATCGCTCAACTCTAGCTGATGCATACTCATACATGTACATACTTAACTTCTTCATAAACTTTCTAATTCAGTGTCACAAAATTATTTATATACCTAGATATATAACAATGAACAAAAAAAAAAACCTTAGACTCAGCCGTATCGAAGCTGTTGTTTTATTCAAAAAGATAGAATGAACTTTATTCAATTTTCATTATGTTCTGGGAAAATCCGTTCTAGCTCATATTTATATAGAATGGGTGAGTTAAACAGAGAACTTGAGTTGATAAATTCCAAAACACAAATAAATTATCATAATTTTGTAGAGGAATTAAGCTAAAACTATACACTCAGAAAAAAAACGGACTCTGATTTTTTTCATGGTTCTAATAAATACAATGTTTTTTTGTTTTTTTCATTTGTGTAAAGTATTAGTTTCTGTGTAGGTAATTTAAATAAATTATACCACAAATAATTTTTTTATTATTAATGCGATATAAGCAAATTATAAGATGTAAGAAATATATATTAATATGTAAAAATATATAAAATTTCATTTTAATCAGATTAAGTTGAAATTTTCATTTTCGTCAGGATAATTAAGTTGTGCTTAAAAGATAAAAAAAATAAGATTAATCATATTTCATCAAGATTAATTAACAATTACTTCAAGATTAACTTGCAATTTACTAAACTATGCTCTCTATTCTCTTCTGCGAGGGAGACTTAAAAAACTTAACTGAAACTGAATATAAAAGCTTATGTACATATTTGCTCAAAGTTACATAGTTATTTATTCTTTAAATGCATGTGAAATATTGATCATTGATGAGATAGAGATGAGCAGGGAATTCCAAAACAAGGTAAAACAGGAAAGCCTTTCATAACAGACTGTAATTTGGGAGTATATTGAACGAATCGTCTCTATACAATTTGGACTGTCTGAATGGTATAGATCGAAGCAAGACTTACTTTTTCCACTTACTTTTACCTCTAATCCGTTAGTATAAAGCATTTTAACAAAAGAAATTTTTGTTACCTTCAACCTTCATTACCACCCCAAAGATGGCTAAAATAAAGTAAAAAAGTTATTGCAATTGTACTAAATTAATTTTCCAACAGATCTTTTCATTTCAAAGCCTCTTAATTCTAACATTTTGATCTGTTCTGAGCCACACCAAACTAATTCACAAACGGATAGGCCGATTCCTTAACTCATTTTTGTTTTTTAGAATAATGATACCATGGTTACAACAATATAAATTTCATGATAATTGGTAATAATATATTTTATAAATGGGACGAATCTCTTAAAATGAAGAGGACATAAGGTATCAAATAAGAAAGGTAATCACATAAAAAAGTTACAAATAATTGGCTTTTCTCTATTTAAAGAGTGATTATTATCAATATACAATAGTTTAATAAAGTTATAAATAATTAAAATCTCCTTTAAATTAATACCTGTTTCTCAACTGCCTTTAATATAACCTAACTCAAATGGGACTTCTGTGTCCATCCTTCTAGCCCAAGGCCATCTTTCCCAGTATAAAAGACCATTTCTCCCAACATCTCTCAGTTAGGTACTTACTATAACTAAGAATATTCAATATACAGCAAACACAAAACCATTTTTATGATTGATTAAGTCCTAAATTTCTTTCATTCGAGGACCGAAACAAACTCTTAACTTCTATAATATAAAAAAATAAATATAACTTTTATATTTATTTTACTAGAATAAACGTTTTGTTATAAAATAAAATTTTCAAGCTACTTTTTTATATTTTTAATCTGTGGGGAAAAATGGTTTAATAAAAAATTAAATTGCTGATTAGCATTTATTAAAAACTATGAACATTGTACAGAATGTCATTTCCCAAATTATACCTAAAATTATGGAAAATATATTTTAGTGCTGAGAATGTTTGATTTTAATAGCAACGTACCTCAAATAGTCATAAAGTTTTAGTGAATAAGTATTGAAATATGAATATGTTTCGGTCCTTGATTTTATTTTATTCCATGATAGTTCACAGCAAAATTTAATTTCATGATTGTTTTAGAAATTTTCATCTTTGGGCAGACATATTTTCAGTCCCAACATTTCTGGCCTACTTGACAGGGACTTTAGTGATCGCTCTTAGCTTATTATCACTCGGTTCAGTAAGTTCATTTATTTAATTATTTATTTTAGTAAACCCAAGTATAAAGAATTTATCACTATTACTAAAACAACTTTTATCAGTAGCAAATTTTGAACACCAATAATTTTAAAAATGACAATGGCTTCGTGAATGCCACTTTCTAATATAGTCACCTTACAAGTGAAACACATTATGTAAAGATTTTCAAGTTTTGAGTTATTTGGTTTTTCCAGCATAAGATGTCAAAAAGATTAAACTCCAAAGAGTCTATTAATATCATCAGCATCTATTTGCTTATAAAAAGTAAAATTATTATTTCTATAATACTAAAAAAAATTTGTTTTCATAAAATATCTCAAAACTTCAATTTTTGATGTAGTATATTTCACTTGTAATATATTCCATAATAATTCATTGGTTCTTCTGGCAAAAAAATTCTTGTGTTCTTTTTTTAACCTGCTTGTACATTGTTGCTTAAAATCTGATACCTAGTCATTCCTAAAACTTATATGATTTATATACTATTTAAAAAATATATATATATTATGCTAGAGATATCTTGTCTCAATGATATTTTTGTAAGACACAATAATTTCTTCTGAGCTAGAAAACTTTTTTTTTTTTTAAATGATGTTTATTTTTTTTTTTTTTTTTGGCTCTACAGATCTTGGAGATCTTTGAGTGCCCGAACAAGCCTTCTCCACACCTGCATATCATAGGCTACTGCTTTCCAGTCTTTCTCTCCTTCATTGATTTTGTCTATCCACCTAGATTTTTGCTTCCCACCTGGTCTCTTGCCTACTATATTCATATTCATTGTTGTGTGGATACATCCTGATGGATTGCTTCGAGCCACATGTCCCACCCATCTTAACCTCCTTGCCTTCATATCATGAGATATTGACTGACCAGTCTCTGCAAGCAGTTCACTGTTAGTTCTTCTAATCCATGTGTTAAGGCCCTGATCCCAAATCACTCCTGTAATTGTATGGAGGACTTTCTGTTCAAATCTCTCAAAAGTGAGATGTGTGTATACATATATAAAGATTTTGATCATATTTACAAAACTCTTGGTACATCCATAATTTAGTAAAAATATCCCCATCTGAGTGCATTGTATTGTAATATTCAAAAATTATTTTAAGGAAATCTATATAGTCTTAACTTATTCTCATGTCTAAAAGATAGCTTGGGTTCAAATTGAAAGCTTTATTATAAAACAGATAGGAGAACTTTATTTAAATTTTATAACATAATTTGACTCTTAATCGCAGAGCATGTTTTTTAAGGCAATCAGAACAGACACTTACTAACACTAATAATTACAATTACACTAAATTAATAGCTATTGTCCAAATGTATTAAATTCTAGTTAGAAACAAAATTAACCAATTATATCATCTCCTTTTGATGATTTATGAGTCTTCTTTTCCTAAATGCTATGTCAAACTGTATAACAATGGCTTTTAGTCACCTCTGCTACCAGGAGACCTACATCCTTTCACCAGGCAATCCAAATCAAGAGGTATCTTATTCTTCTCGGATTTTCCTTTGATGTCTACCAGTGAGAGAGACCAAGGATGTTCAGGACCTCCTGCATCCAGGATATGTCCTGAATATAAAATAAAAACATATTAAAAACCATTTATATATAAAAAATAACTATTTACTCATAAAAGAGGATATTACAATGTGTATATATATATATTACTTAATTATTACATATCATCTTTTTTGATAAATTATAGGAAAAAAATTAAACAGAAGTGATTTGCAGGAGCAGGTGTGACCACCCTCTCCCTCTTACCAATAACAATAGCACAAGCCTTCTTCCAAGAATTTTTTTTTGCCCTTATCACTTATACAATAAAAAATAGATCTAAGTATTTTGTTCTTTGTTCATGTGTTCATTTGTTCTTTGCATAAGTGTATTTGAATTATTTTTTCTTTATTCTCTAATTTGGCATTCCTTCGGATTTGAAACCTCGCAGAAATTTAGTTCTCACCAAAAATTCCTAATCCAGTAAAAGCGTGTCCCAAAAAAATGTTAACAGCACAGCTTGTTCAATGACCTCCCTTCAATGTATTTCTTTCTTTAATTTTTGTATTAACTTTTGTCACGATCTGATAGATTTATGGTCATCTGGTTGGACATTTATTATTTATTTAAGTTAATTTTCTGCAAAAAAAAATCTCTTATATTCAAAATCAGAGTTAGGCAAAAATTATTCACAAATAAAACTATGATTAAATTGTCATGAAAACGATTTTTAATATTAATGATTCATTAATAAATAGACATTGAATCCATGAAAATTTAGTTTTATTTATAACTTTGTTTTGCCTCTTCTGTTAAAAATATTATATTATAAATAATATACTTTACAATCAACAATATTTCAGTCAAATTTGGTATTGATTGACCTTCTTTTAAGCCATAAATCTATAAATAAAAAAAAACGATTAAATTTTTTTTTTTATTATTTTAGTGGGTTGAACTACCAGGGACAACAATATCATCATTAATACTCTGTGCAGGTGAAGTTGGCTTCATGTATATTTTCTCTGTATTTAGTCAAAGGTTAACTGACTTGGTAAGTTCATTGATACTTCATATTTCATAACATTGCTCACCTGCAAAAATCAATCTGCATTTTATTTCAGTATTAGGTTTAAACTGAATGTTGCTTCCTACTGGAAAAGTTTTATAGGTGTATTTATTAGAAAAACTGCTTACTAGTATGTTTTCACTAACTCAAATAATTTTAATGATAATGTAACATGTGGAGCACATTTCATTGGTGTGACAACAAGAGCAGATTTAACAACGCTACTGAAAAAGACTGGCTGCCAGACCGGTCTAGGGTATATAGTTGGCATATACTGCCAAGACGTAATGATATAAATAGACTGCATAAAGGCTTCCTGAGGCACTCTAGGACAAGCTCCCAGAGCAGGTCTATACCCTTTTGAGAAGTAAGAGTACAAATTGGCAAGACAGTGTTCAAAGATTTCTCACTTACATGAGGAGATCCACAAAGGTCTCTGCTTTACCTAGTATTGTTCTTGGTACGGGTATCACTCTTGTCAGCCACCTGATACTGTCTTCCGAATACCACAAGAAAATAAGTCTGGTTAGAAAAAAATCTTAGGGGCTAATTTAGCTGTTAACATTTCTTAACCAATCACTACCTCCAATTAATGATCTATACAGAGAGAGGGGGAGAGAAAGAAAGAGAGAGAGAGAGAGAGAGAGAGAGAGAGGGGGGGGGAGGGGAGGTTATTAAAAAAAATGTTCTGCTCTTAACTGTAATGGGTTACTACATATACAACATAATTATACCTAGTTAGACAATTTTTTTTCTAATTCTTATAATGTATAGGCTTAGTACAGTTAATTTTAAATATATAATAGTAATACATGTTTTTTGTTTTGTTTTTTTCCTTTTATCTTTTTCTTTCTATATTTTAATTTTTTTCATATTTTTTTTTATTCCCTTTCCTTATTCTTCTTCTTTTTTCCCCCACCATTTATCTATACATCTAATTATAATTTCTTCCTAATATATCTTTCCCTTTTTCCCTCTTTAATAAACATAAAAGAAAAGAAAAATATAAAATATAAATTACAAAAATTTTAAATAAAATAACAATATGTACAAATAAAAATATATTTATTTTCGCACATAAGAACTAGTCAATTAATGTGATTATTTGCTGTATCTTTTGAGGTGATGATAACTGGGTGCTCTACAGTAATCAACCCATTAGGAATGCAAAAGCCGGTGAATGTCAGAGCCAGAAAGAAACTACTTTCTAGTGTATCAGCATATTCTTTTAGCTTGTTTGTTTTTATTTATTTAATTTATATATTTACATGTATAATAATGTTTTACATTGTTATACTCAGAACATTGAGTCTGTATAATCAAATTAAGAAATATTATCATAACAAAGGGTATTTATTCAGTTGGTGGTTCCTCGTGTTGGTTGTTAGGGAGTGGTTTAACTAGAAAAAATAACTCAGTTAATATTTTAAAATTAATATTGAACTAAATAGTTTTAATAAACATTATGTATCATACTGTTATAGAATGAAAAACTCAGGTTTGAAATATACTGTATAAAATGGTATCTTTGTAATAAGGAGGTAAAAACCAGTTTAAAGATATTCCAAGAGGTTACGCTAAGACCTATGACACTAATAGCTGGCGGTTTGATTCCTGCTAATATGGATACTTTTTCAAAAGTATGTCGTTAAATCATAAAAAACTCTAAACAGTTTTTTTGGCTTTCTTTCTTTATTTATTTTTTTTTTGTTCTACAGGTGATGAACAGCTCATATTCCTACTACAATCTTGTAACTGCTTTCAATGTTGCCTAATAATAATTTATGACCAAGCAATAAACAAATAAAATAATAAGGTGAATACTTTGTTACATAAATAAAAGTAATATTTCAAACTTCAGCAACGCAAGGAGGAAGAAACAACCTGTAATCCAATAGGAGGTTCCTATTATTGTTGTTATATGTTACCAAATATATTTTATAGTTAATTATATTTTAGATATTATAAAATTTTAAGTTATTATTATTAAAATCCGATACCTTTTCTCATTTTTAAGGTTCCTATTTTTTATAAACTGTTATTTCTCTTCCTTTTATAATATTAAAATAATTTGTTTCCATAATACATATTCAAATAACAATAATCAGAGTAAAAATAGTAATTCACTCAGAAAATAATAGATTACAGGGAAAAAGTATAGTAACAGTCGAAGAAGTGGATATTACCAGTTATGTAAGTTTAGTAGATGAATGCTCCAAGTTAAAAGTTGGGTGCTCTAAGGTACCGCAATAGGTGAAATGTTGTCTGGTAAGTTATTTACAAAAATTCAAAAGCTTCATACTTCCAATTAGAATTTTCCAATAAAAAAAAATTGATACTCATTTATAGATCAAAGCATTAACTTTTTTGATGAGGTGTAGATAGTTGACCGTAGATTAATGATTGGAGAAGTTTGTCAGGGGGGTGCGGTCAGCAAAGAACAACATAAATAAACAAAACCAAATAAATAAATATATATGTTTGTTTGTTTATTTATGTTGTTCTTTGCTGACCGCACCCCCGACAAACTTCTCCAATCATTAACTTTTTTCTTCATAAAGCTCAGCCATTTAGATAATAAGGGTCGTTCTCACAGAAATAGGTATTTTTTAGTTAAAGTTTTCAGAAACATAAATGTCCACCAATCAAGCAGATAAGAATTATTGATGTTCTCTTGAACAACAAACACACTGTAACAATATTTATAGTAAAAATAAAGTAAATATAAAGCATCTGGATAGGACCATGCACAACAGCATTATTTTGAGCTTAATTTGATTAAAAACATTAACAAAATATCATTGAGTAATATAACCCAATGGACTTGGAAATTTTTTATTACTTGCGCTCAACCTTCCCATAAATGGAAAGGCATAAAATGTTACCTTTCTAGTGGCTATGCTGAGGTAAATATTGGAGCACTAGAAACTATTTTACAAATATCATGCTTTTGTCTGACATGATCCTTCCCTCAAATTCACATAACACAGGATCATGATCTGTAAAAAATCCAATCTTTTCTAAAATATCATGGTTTATTCCAACACTTTCCTATTACTTATATCTAGAAACTGGATTATTGTGCAATAAAAAATTTAAAATATGCAACATCCTGCAGTACAAACAAAAAATGTTTATTCACTGCCAAAATCATGGTTTATTATTCAGGAGTGTCCTACTTTTTTGTCCCCTAAGAGGTGTCCCGTAAGCATTTATCTCATGGTAGACGATTTTTCTATTTGCGTTATAAAATTGGATGTGAAGAGGACAAAACTTTTTACGATTACTTTCAATGGAATTTAAAATTTAAATTGCAAATTGTAACTCTTCCATCAGGGGCTGAAGAATCCAGGTTTAGTAAAAGATCTTCATGCCTCAAATGAGAAAAAAACGATGTCATATTAGGAGTGTACTAGTGACAGAAATGCTCAGTCTAACCGTTATGAAGAGGAAAGGAAAAAAATCCACTCATCACAACTCTACTGTTGTAATAGAATAGTTGTAAAACAAAGAAATAATTTTACCGATTTGATACATATTTTTTTATACTTGCTAAAAATAAAAGGAAAAAACTTTTAATTTATTTGTCACCATCTTAACAATATCATCATCATGGGAATGCTCCTGGAGGATACTATCATATAGCAAAATCTTCCATATAATGATTCTGCTGATGAAAGTTCCATTTCCTACTCTACTGTGACTGGCTCAAGAACTTCCATTGGTGAAAAATTAAGGGTATTTCCCTTAAGAGCTTCCACTATTTCAAGGAGGTCTTATAGTCTCTGAGCCTCAAGGATCAGAATTGATCAATGTTATGTCATTGTTATCAAAGTCATGTTAATGTTCTGTAAATTAAATAACTGTACCGAAAATGGGATAGTACTCCAAAATGTAGACAATGTAATAGTACAATAATTGAGAATAACATTTTCATTAATGCATTAAATCATGGAAAAAGAAGAAAAAATAATAGTTGAAGCGAAATATCTCACTAATTGGGCTTTCCACTACTCTCTAGAAAAATAAAGGAAAACAAGACAAGAAGTGACTTATGTCAGGCCTTAATAGGCCTACGATCATAAAGGCAGTTTTGGGCATGTCAAAAAAAAAATTGTTTTCTACGACACAAGAGTTAAGTTCAGAATAAAAGAGTTATTGTATAGGACATAGGTTGCCAATGTTAAAGTGTGATGTAAAAATTCATTTTTTATTGTATACAAGTTGCTCTGAGGCAAACGGTGAATATATCGATTGTAGTTCTCTAACAGTTATGTACTTGGTCTAACGGCCAGCTGACAGAAAGACTGCTTCTTTCGTAAAAACAAAGTTAAAACGTCAGCAGTTTCTTTCCTGTCAATCAACTGAATGGGTTTAGATTCAGGTTCCACAGGACACATATGACCAACAATATAAGTGTATATGTTGCAGTCTGGCTAAAAACTGTGCATCCATGACAGCCAAAATGGTCAGTTGTGTAAAAATTAACAAGTGTCAGCTGAAAGATGTAATGTACATTCCAGAGAACACATGAGAAATTTGTTGTATGTGGATAAAATAACACAGAATGGTGGATCTGTGATTTTTGCTAAAAACAAAGATAAAAGACAGCTGGAAGAACAAGCTAATCCAGGAGACCAAAACAATATGAGATTTGAAACGGAAGAAAATCTACAGATAAAAAGGTATTCTAGCAGGCTTGTAGGATCATTAAGATGCACAGATGATTCTAGAGAAATGGAAAAGATAGATATTGTGCAAGGAAAGGCTAAGAAACATCAAGAAGAAGCAGAAAGAGAAATATGGTGAGATTGGAGAAATGTTGCACAAATTAAAAGCAATAAATGGTGACCAAGAAATTTGTGTCAAAATGAAGAAATATTAGAAGAAAAATGTAAGAAATATACTGGTACTAAGAAGAAGAAACCTAGAAAGAAAAGGGGATTTATTGATCCAACGAATACTATTAAACCTGGTGAATATTATAATTCTGACTGTGAAAAGTAAAGATGTAGTTGAAAGACGAAAAGTTCAAATCATCTACAAAAGGACAGAAGACCAGTTGGAGATGTTTGAACCAGTTACTTAACATAGTGATTGTGAACATCAAAATCAAAGAATTATAACTTAAAAGTTTTTTTTTTTTTCTGTGCACAAAACTAATATTGTAATGAGGTGAAGATAGTTAACTGTAGATATATAAGAGGAGAAGATGGTCGAGGGTGCGGTCAGCAGAATAAAACACAAATAAACAAACAAATTATTTATTTGTGCCGATGTTTTGACCTAATTTTGAGTTTAGCAGGGAATCTCGTGTCTATAACTCCCTGATGAAGACCTGAAAATTAGGTCGAAACATCGGTACAAATAAATAATTCGTTTGTTTATTAGTGTTTTTTTCTGCTGTCCACACTCCCCGACCATCTTCTCCTCTTATATATCTACAGTCAGATATATTTAGAGTACCCCTTCTCTTGTTAATTTAGTTAGGATTAATATTATTCCTTACATGTTGCTCATTTTCTGCTAGAATGTCATAACTTTTCATAAAAACTACATAAATCATAATAAAAAAAACAAAAAATTCCAAGATTGGTCTTCATAGCTCAGAAATGACACTCTATTAGTTGAAAGTTCATGATAATTGTTTAAATAAAATTCATTTTGAAAATAGGGGGCAGCGGTAGTAGCGTGGTAAGCCACCAGTCTTCAGGTCTACAGGTCCAATCCACAGGTTGTCAAATCAAATCCCGGTCCCACCCGGGCTTTTTTCAAGCACAAAATAATGCAAAACTCACTGACAACCTCCCCCAGGCATTTGTGAGGCCCGTTAACCAATCTGTGGCACTCACAAAAAATAGGTGTGGGAGTGAGGAACCCACTCTGTGAAAAAAACACGTCAAAAAACGTGGTAAGGTAATACTGGGAATATTACCTTCTAATATTGGTAAATACATCGCACAAGGACTTAGGCCTCCATGCCTATAAAATAATAATAATAATATAATTCTTGAGATAAAAAAATTATAATAGTGTTAAATTTATTTGCAATTATAAGTTTTATTAATTAATGCAAAGAATGATAGAATAGAGCAATTTTGAATAATCTGGGCAGGATAGCCAGCAAAAAGTTTTTAAATTACTGTCATTAGAGTACAGCTGGCTTTAAACACATATTATACTCAGGTCCATCATATTAAACACTTATATTATATATTTATTTACAAGTAAACACTGATTGTACTTATATTTATGTTAAATCAGTCACTTAATTATCATCAAAAATAATTTACTAAGTAAACTAGAAAAAAAAAAGTGATTATTTAAAAAAATTTATTTCAGCCTTAGTTTCCCTCACTTAACTACATTCTTGACTAAAAACTGTTTCCTTCATAGAGAAATATTTTCATTGCGACAGTTACTTTCGCCTCCTGTCGATGTCATAATCATAATATTCTCCAGCTTTACTTTTCACTTTCATATTCAAAGAGAAACATTTCCTAGGTCTTTTTGGAACCTCAGGAACAAAGTTACGCAACCAGTCAAGATAGGGACAAACAAACATATATGTATGGACCAGTGTGCTGGATCCACAATCCATGTCACTTGGCCCTGTATAGTTGACCTTTTCTATGTACACCTGATGAGCAACACCAACTACTTCATCTGAAAAGCCAATTATAATTAGAGAGAATTCCAGAAGCCGAAGCCATTTTACAATAAAAATATTGAAACTCAAATCAAGAAACAATAATTAAGAAAAGTGACAACTTAAATTGTCTCATTGATATTCCTAAAGATATATTAATATCCAATAAAAAACTAAGATTATTTATTTTTAAACTTATAAAGGAAGTTATACATAGGATTTTGATCACTAAAAAAATATTGAATACTTGAATCATATAGAATATTTCTTTGAATCTATACAATGATAAAATCTACACTAAGTTAGAAGTTCTAAGGAAAGGTAGAAATAGATAATTAAAAATCACACATAATAGAACAATCGGTATAGGTGCTCACTTTCATGGTACATATACCAAATCTGTACTTACAGTAATATTTAAAAGGCTCAAATAAATGTTTATAAAAACAAATAACATGCAAAATAAATTATGGAAGATGATTTGATTTCAAAGTTCTTTCTAAAAATACTTTCTCGGTTAGACATTTTTATTTTCTAAGAAACACTCATACTCTTCCTTCGGTGTTTCTTACACAACTAAATTTAATAGATATAAAAAGATCAATATTAATATTAGACCAATAGTAGTGAAGATATAGAAAATAATTTTTTTTTTTGACTTCACCATATGGAAAATTATGTGAGTAGACTGATGAGAAATTTTTGTAAAGAATGGCATATAAATGAAAAATAAAAAATAAAAGTTTAAATAAATAATACAATTTTTGTCTCAACACATTTTATTTTATATATATTATTTTTTTTATTTTTTTTTTCATTTTATTTTTTACTTGTTAAAACTTTATCACAACCTTCATATAAGGTTGTGATAAAGTTTTAACAAGTGACTGTGATAAATGAATTTTAATTTTTGTTTTTAATGTAAAAGTTAACTAATTAGAAATTGTTGTTGTGACTTGGGCAGAATAGCCTGCATGAAGTTGAGTGTTTAAATATTTTTAGTTCCCAAATTGTATTAAGATGTCCCTGAGGATGGCCGGATTGGCCGAAACGTCGGACTTAAAATAAAAATAAAATAAAATGTGTTGAGAAAAAAATGGATAAAAATTGAATTATTTATTTAAACAAAATTAACCAGTCTCAAGAAAGTTAAAGATTATAAATATAATAAAAAAAAAAGTTTAAGTGGCCTCCTGAGGGAATCGAACAGCTAAATCACACACTATACTGATCACACCAATAGATAATATTAAAAATAATAACAATAATAAAATAAGTTAAAATCATTGTTTCATTTCTTTGGTCAGAATATAATTACAGTTGATATTAATATTTCCAAAATGTTTGGTTGCCTAGTAGATTACATAACGTTAAATATTTCAATTCAGTATATTTTTTATTTTCCAATGTATAGTAAATCATACAAGTTTCAATAAATTGTAATATTTATAGTCTTAAATACTTTCTTGATACTGGTTAATGTTGTTTAAATAAATTGTAATGTTTTTAAAAATTAAAAGTTTTTTATAAATGGAATTTGGTCCAGGTGCGGTCAAATAAAACTCAAATAGTAAATTGGTATACTATTTTGATTTGAGACAATGTTTCGCCCCACGTTGCAGGGCTTCATCAGGGCTAAAAAAGATACAAACACTTGACATAAGTACAAAAAAAATTAGTGGAAAATAACAAGGGTATATAATGAAACATAAAATTTAATAAGAAAAATTAAAGGTTATAAACAATAAATGAAAATGGTAATAATAACAGAGAAACAGAAGAAATATTAAAGAAAGTACAAATTAAGAGATGAAAAGGGATAAAAATCAAATCAAATGAAAACGAACAAGACAGAATTCATACCTGTTTTGACGGAAGTCAAAGTCAGAGTGAACTGTTTGTATTGGGAAGAGTGGGGATGGCAGTTAAGTACGTCACATTTGAAAATAATTTTAAAGTAAACAATGTAAAAAATATTAAAATTAGGTAAACAATAAATGATAATATACATAACAGAGGGGGAGAAGAAATATTTAAAAAAAATATAAAATAAAAAAAAAATAAAGGAAATAAATTTAAAAAAAAATAAATAAAATTTACATGGATAGAAAAAAAAAAGAAGAAATAAAGTTAAAATAATGGGATACAATAAATGTAATTGATTAAGAAAGGCAATATACCAAATGTGTGGAGATACAGATATGTAAATTATATAATACAAAAATTAATAATAAAGTAAATAATATAAGTATACTTAAGCTGGTAACACATGAATATAAATTAAAAAATAAGATACATGAATATACAAGAAAAAGGAAAAATAGTAAATATAAAAATAATTAAATTAAGTATGGGGTGAGAATTTAGAAAAACAAGAATAAAAGATATGTCAGGAAATGGGCTTCTGAAATGCAGAACAAAGAGAAAAGAAGCATTATGAGGGTTTTATCAGGCTCAAAATGTGACGGTATGTAAGGGAGATGTCATAAAAGTTATTTTATGTCATAAAAGTTATTTATATTTGAGATGTTGCTACGGTTACATTATATTAAACAGGTTGCTATGGAAACTCAACACTAGAACTTATCTGACTACAATTTTATTATTAATTCAATATTAGTACAAAATCAAATATATAAATTTATTACAGGAAAAATCCAGAATATTTGTTCATAAGAGAAAGAAAGCATTTGTTATTTATATAAGAGGTATAATTTCTTATGTAAATAAACGTAAAAAAAACAATTTAAAATTTAAATAAACAAAATCTAATCTCAAATTTAGACATTAAAATACATTAATACAATTTTATAAAATACTAGATGGTAGAGTTATGGCTGATGTTTAGTATAGGTGGGTGACTTCTGATAATTCCCCACAATGTATGTTCCACTTCACAACTAGACTGAAATTATCTTCAAATACTTTTTGTTCAAAAACCATTTCACTATTTTTTGATCATTATCGTTTTTTAAAAATACACTACACTGTACTTATAATATTTATATTATTGAAATTGCTAATTATTTATAATCATTTAGATAATAATTGTATAAAGTTTTAAAATAAAATAATATTCTTTGGAGACTTCACACACGCTTTATCTCTATGAGATCTCAGATACTACACACATCCACCAGATCATCTATGCTTGGAACATGCCAATAATACAGAAAAATTAAAGTTTTTTTCTTTTTAACCTTCACTTGACTGTTTTTTGTTTAATAATAACAATTGATTATTTTCACCAACAAAAATTATCTTTATGTTGAAATATTCAACATATTTCAATTTACAAACCAAAAACTGAAAACACTTATTTCACTAATAAATAATCGAATAAATGTTATTTATCCACAAAATTTGTTATTATTTCAATAACAATGTCTAATAATCCTCTATTTCAAAAGAAATGTATATAAATACTGAATAATTCTTTATTTATATTTATAAAATGAATTATGAATTTTTACATACAAAATTTTCTTATATCATTAAAATAACAATGTTTTCTTCCCATTATTAGTATTAATCATCTTTTGTAATATTTTTCATGATATTCAATATGTAACTATTTAATTTACAATGGTTTTGTAATTGCCAACAGCAAATATTTCTAGATTATATTCAACAAGAGATATAAAATATCAATTCAATATTTTAGGAAAAATGTATTTCGATTTCTTTCTTTTTTTTTATTTATTTATTACAATTTACAACTGTATATAAATAAAAACAAATTAGGTAAATTTGATGTTAGATCAAAATGGAGTAACACAGGCATGTATAAAAACTACCCATTGGTAGCACTCTAATCATATTTCTACACTAGAAGGGCCATCTTCTTTTCAGGTGCCTCGGAGGATTGTCAGGAATAGAAGAGGAAGCAAGGTTAGATAACAGAGGGTTTTGATGGTTAGGGAGTTTATAATGGAATGATTGATATATGGTTTGGGCTAGATCAGTTACATATGGAACATTAAGGTCTTTATGGATGGTTTTATTTGTGACAAACTAAGGAGCATTGAGGATTTTGGATTGTAAGGATTAGATACAAGAGGAATTCAAAGGTTTAGTGAAGCCCCAAAGCTCAACTCTGTATGTCCAGATAGGCCTTATAATTGTCATGTAAATCAGTCTTTTGTAATGAATTAGAAGTTTAGCACTGTCTAGTAAGTGCTGTAATAGTCGAAATTGACGTGCATATTCCTTTTCAGTATTGTGTGAGGATTCCAGGTTAGCCATTTATCCTGATGTAGTCCAAGGTAGCGGATCTTTTCTACAGAGGTTAGAGCAATATTATTAAAGGATACTGAAGGGCAGCCAGTTGGTTTAGGACAAAGAGTAAAGGTAATTTGATGGGATTTGTTGTGATTTATTTTGATCTTCCAATTACGGCACCATTCTTCGAGGGTTCGATATGGGATTGGAGAGTTTGGGATGAATTAAAGGGTAATTATTGACTGCGAGCACACATATCATCAGTGTAAGTGGTGAGGATAGTTTTAGGATTAGTTGGGATATCAGCTGTATAGACTGTGTAGAGTATTTCAATTTTAAAAATGCATTATGATGATTAGGTCAAATAGTATAATATTTTTTTTTTAATAGTATGTCTCTATTAAAAAAAAAATAAAATGATTTGAATTCTCTAAATCATTTAAAATATCATCAAGGAGGATTTTAAATATTTTAAAACGGCACTTTCATTTAATGTGAATCATTTATGGTTTTTGTTTCTTGATTTAACTCCTATCAAATCTTAAATTTGGATTGTTTAATGATAAAATAGGTTTAGTAGAATGACAAAGCAGTTACCTTCACAAACAAGAGGTCCACCACTGTCCCCGTCGCAAAGGCCAGCACCTCCCTTGTTTCTCAAACAAATCATATTTTTTCTTTCATGAGTACTCAATCCATGACACACTGATTTAGACTGAACAGCAATTACCTTGAGCTGATGTAACTTGGAATTAGTATTGCTGTCTTGTGTATCGCCTATCCACAAAAAAAAATTCAAATAATTAGTAATTTCTATACTTTGGCATGAAAAACTCTAACACTAAAAAAGAAATATTTCTATATCAGATGGGATTTAATCATTGGATAGCCTTCAAAAACTAACTAGAAATGAGTATTTGTTGGAAAGCACAGTACAAAAGAAAATGATTTAAAAAAAAAATCATTAAACATTTTAAAAAGATTAATTTAATTTATTTTACAGTAGAAACCTGTTAAAAGGACTTTATAGGAACTGGGCATGAGGTCAGTTCCATCCAAAAGAATAATATAAGTGACAAGAACCTTCAGACAGGTTTTTAATATTTTTTGACCTAGTATTGCCACAAAAAAATTCATTGAAATCACTGAGCCCACTTGCTTAGCCTCCTATTGCACGTAAAAAAAAATTATCATCCTCCTACAAAATTCCAAACATTAAATACTTTTACATACATGTTATTACATCAAGGCAAGGTTTTATGGTCCTATTTTAAAAAAAAATAATTACGGTCAAGACAGCAGATCCACAAATAATAGGTATAATTTGTAATGCCCTGAAACATAACTACGGGTAAAATGTTGATTTAAATAAATATTCTTAATTCCTCTCTCCACGGTATCTCTAACTACACTGTATTAGATGGTAATTTTTTTATTTATTTATTTTTTTTTTAGATGTAACTTATAAAATCTATATCATATTGCTGGTCCACAAGAACAATCAGGCAACTGTAAACTTAGTGAAATTGACTTTGCTGGGTTGGCAGGCTCAAAAATCCATTTACTAATTGTTTGTAAGTTGACATAATATACTTAAAAATTTTCCAAGGAAGGAATATTTTAATACAATTGTGTTTATTTATAAACATCTAGTATGTCAATTTTTGAGCTCTCCCATACAATAAAGTCAATTTTCGTAAAATTTTACAGTTGCATCACTGTTCATCCAGAGCAGCGATATGATCAACCATATGGAAAAAAATAAACAAAACAATTTCTTTTGTTTCATTAAAAAAAAATTAGAAAAAGAATTCAGTGTATGTATTTTCAATTGAAATATTTTTGAAGAAATGATAAGTTCAACAAAAATATGATAACAGACATTACCAATACTTAATACCATAGGAATAAAGTGATGACATAAGTTATGCTTACATAAGATGCTTACTAACCCCATCCACTAGCTGTGCAAGCTACATCTGAGTTTATAGCAAATGGAGTTCCACATACTCTTATTGCGGAAACAAACTCATTGTTTAGGTCAAAAGGCCTTTCTGCCTTTATTACAGCAATATCTGACCCAGCTATTTTGAGTTCCTAAAACCAAAATTGGTTCACAGTTATTAATGATTTCCTCATAAAATAGTTAATAAATTAATTGATATAACTTGTAATGTAGAACTCATGCCAATCATCGGAAGGCATAGACTTCATGGCCCATAATGATAATGGTAGAAGACTAGTTAGTTTCACTTTCACCAAGTCATTAAAAGTAACACACTTTGTATTCTCCCAGAAAAATATACATAAGTATACCTGGAAATCACCTGATGGTTGTAGAATAAATTAATTTGACCTAATACTCATCACAAATAGGCACAGCAGTACCGTAGATGACTTCAGATCAAATAGAGGTCCTGACATCAATTCATTATCTAGTGATCGTGAAATTGAAACAGTACATTGAAAATACCCCTAAGGAAAATAATAACTAAAGTATGTAATCAAGTCCAGAACATCCAAAAGTAGAGGAAGGAAGAAAGTTATTTCAGAAGATAATCAGTGCTTAAGGGATATACCATACAAAAAAATATAGCAAGATGGAAGAAACCATCAACAATGAAATTGAGGCAATAGAGAATATAAGACAGAAAAGTGAAACCAGAAAATTTAAATAGAAAATAAACTGTGTCAGAAAATGTAATATGAGTCATGATGGTACCATAAGGAGTAAGGAAGAAATAATTCTAATGCTCAACTGGTCACTAGCCCTCCCCCTACTCTTTAACATAGCTCTGTGTACCCACATAAACAGAGCTGAACTAGAGAGAGTTGGGACAATATTTGGTAAAATGGGCTGTCTGTAACTCAAGGAGTTAAGGTGTCTTTGCAGCCTGGGAAGTGCAGCGGTGCTGGTTCGAATCTAGCCTAATTTTATTTCTGTGGCGGTCCCTCACAATAGTGTTAGGATAGGTTGGTATCCTGTAGATAACATCTGCCCTCACCCTTTCCCTCTCATCTCCTCCTCCCCTCGTATGTCAGAAATGATCAGGAAGGGGGTGATAAAAAAATAAAATAAAATAAATAAAAACTCACAGCTTCTTACCTATGCAGATGATGTGGCTAATATTTGAAGGTCTCTGAACTTTATAAATGATACTGTTGAAAAACTAGGAACTGAAGTAATGACAAATCAATGACAAGAAAGCCAAAGCAATGATTCTCAGAAGGAAGAGACAAGCACACTTCTTAAGAGATAATATAAATGAAAATCTCATCAAAGATGTGAATGCCTCACATTACCTAGGATCCACAATAACTGAACAGCTGAATAAAGAAGAAGAAGAAGGAAATAAAACTATTATACTATAGAACAGAACACACTTTGGAATGTCCAAGATTCTGAGGAGTGGACTGACTAGAAATTCTACTAAGTTTAGGACATACAAAATATTATGATAACCAATGCTAGCAATATTAAAGAATATTTTGAAACCAATATATGAAGATGGATTATGGTGGTGTAGGAACAATATGGATCTGTATAATAAACAGAAAGATATTAATATCTTGGGCAGCAACAGAATCCAGAAGACTAAAACGGTTTGACCACCTAATGAGGATGGAAGATAATAGGATGCCAAAGGGGCTTTATGAGGGAACAACAGAAGGAAAATAAGCAGAGGGAAACTAGGGTCACTGGAGAGATAGTGTACTCCAAGAAATTTGCAGATGAAATTAAAAAGAATGCATGTAAGTGATAAGAGATGAATGGAAAGCAGAGACTGAAAATCCATTGCCTGCTATATACACACATACCTGTTAAGCTAAAAAAGGAAAGAAAGAAAAGCTTTATAACAATATTTTGTTAGTTTTGTATCATTCCAGTACAACCTCTCTACGACTAATTCTAAAAATAATAATAAAGAACCTACAATACTTCCAAAGAAAAACTCAATCATTTGTGTAACTTTACAAAAACATTTCCTTCATCATTACTATGAAGAATCAAAAGATCATACAAACTCCTGGGGCGAAAGAATGTTTTATAATGGGGAAGGGGACAAATATGGGTTTTTAAAATGAAATATTAGTTTTGGTACATAGGACGTTTCCTGATGTTTTTTAAATGTTAAATCTAATGGAAACTAAACCAAAACCAAATGATAACCTTACAAAATGTTACACTCTATTATTATAGACAAAATTTCACATATCTCTGTATTATTTTAACACATCATATTGCAGTGGAGTCATTCGAGGTCAAGTGATAAGATTTGAATATGGTCCAATATAAATTTAACAGTTTGTAGAAGGTGAAAGTTTCACACATTCAGAAAGTGTAAATATAGTCTGTTCACCATCACCTAAGCATGGAAGATATGCAGAATCCTCAAAATCTTAAAGGATCCTGGCACTTTCAAACATTGACCCCTCAGGAAACAAATCGTCTCTCTCAACTCATACAATTTTAAATTATCTTAATTTGAAAAATAAGAAAACATTAAAATTAATTCCAAATGTCAAAGTGTAAGTCAGCCCTCTGGTAGCAGCTATTATACTACTACTAAGAATGATTTATACTTCCAGCATCAGAGGATGGAAAACAAATAAAAAAAAATCTGGACACAGTAGTAGAGGTAATCAGCCTTACTAATTTCAGTTCACACTTTGTTATCCTTGATCTTCAACAGCTAAACTGTCCATTTGTTTTAAGTCAATTGAAATTGTATAATGATACTGGAAGAAATGAATATTTTGTAAAAAAAATTTAGATATCGACCATTTTACTCAAAACCATAATAAGGGAGGTAGGTGAAATGATAGGAAACAAAAGGGTGTAAGTTCTATAATCTTTCATTTATAACAAATTCTAGAAAAACTAAAATCAATTTTTAAAAATTAATGGTAAAATTCAAATTAATTAAACTAAAACTAAGTATAATTTTAAAACTTTATATGTTAAAAGATATGCCATTTGTCATTGTCACAGAACATACTTATTTCCACAAATTTATTTTCTAAAACTTTAACAAAAACTAATTTTTTTAAATTCAAATGAATTTTAACTGGTAATTGGTAGATTATTTATTTGCTCTCTTACAAGAATTAACCAATCAATACATAAAATCTTGGTTTACCTCAAAATTTGGGTGAGGATGTATAGATTTGGCCCTCCTAATTTGCCTTGTTTTTGACTTTGTATCATTAAAGTCGACAACACCTGCAACAAGAACCATATCTGTTGGCTTGACTATCTTCCGATCATAAACAGCACAATGAGCAGCACTTAGCACCCACTGACTACTTATCAAGCTTCCAGTACATCTTACCTATTCAAAATTATAACAATATCCTTAATTATCCAATAATATACAAAGGCCTGTATATTTATATTTAAAAAAAATTAAGATGAAGTAAATGTTTAAATGAGAATAATGAAATAAAATTAACTTTATTTAAAACAAAATGTATATGTGAGTAGTACAAAGTAACATCATTGAATTGTATAAGCTAATATTAATATATAATAATATATGTACAGTAGATTATGAAAATAAATGATAAATAAATAAGTTATTGATTAAATAATAACTAATAAATTAAGTCTGCTTTAAATACTTCATTTACAATCTAGTAGTTTATAAACTAGTGATTATAAATTATAAATAAATTTTGGCTTCCAGGAATTTTAAAATTGTATCATAACACTTACTAGTTAAAATGATTAGTGAATCAACAAATGATAAAATCAAAATACTTATAAAACGCATTAACCTTGTTAATTAACAATTTACATTAATTTATTCTGTATAAAAACAATTATAATCAAGTTACCTGCATTGACACAAAACTTAAACAGGCAATGACCAACATACCTGTTGTGTGTCATACTAAAGAAACAAGCGAACATTTCTAACGTAATCTCTGAAAACTTCCAAATAATCAGTGAATTTAATTTGAATAGAATAAAATAAATTTACTATAGATCTAACGTCAACAAATGACTGCGTGATATATTAGACAAAAACAAAATATCTTGTCATCGCTAATGTTTGCGAAGTTAACAGGAAGTGAAGGTGAACTACAATACCTTCCCAAGGTAAGAACCTGCAGTCGGTGCAGAAGCAGTCATAATAATATGGTATGTATCTTGTATATATTATAGCACACACACAGATTTAACGATTCATTCAATAAAACTACGTGATTAGAATTGGTACCCCGAAATTTCGGCTCAAACTCAAATTTAACCAGCCTCGAAATGCTTACGTTCATTTCATAACCTCATCAAAATTAATGTTCAAGAAAATTAAATTCATGCCGCTCAATAGTATCGAACACTCAAAATTTCACCATAAATTACAAATTACCAAAAATTTTCTTACAGTGGTTCATTGTAAACTAGGAGTAACTTTAAATATTAATTCAAAAATGAGATACCTCTGGGTGTAACACTGCAACAAGGTAGGGGAAATCTCCAATATCAGCTGGGCTTGCTCCAGCAAGCCTCCTTATTATTATTCTAGTACAATTACGAGGTTCCAAAAAAGCTATTACATATATCACTAACACTAGATAGGTTCTAAAATATTGCATGTGAGGTTAACATGGGTGCTACTTACTCCTGCTCGACTAAATAATTACTACACACGTGGTTTCAGTCTTGTCATATGTTTTGTCAAAATTATTTTCAAATAACGGATAACCTTATCAGTTTGTTATTGAGGAACTGTAGCTTGTATATGTTATATATGCCATAAGCGATAAAACTGATTTCTACAATGATAATGAATCTAATAGTAAACTCCGGCTGTTTCAAAGACGGCTGGTTTGACATTGGAGATAGGAATATCTTTAATTGACATTATTCCATTACAATGGTAATTTATAATTCTCGCATATACAATTTATATGCATATCTATCTATTTGAATGTATATAAATTTTAAGACGCCTACACGCCGAACTACACAAAAGAAACTGACCACTGAACCCAATCAATAAGCTGTCCGCGATGTGTAAAAACTAGGGATCGGTAGATACTGTAATATCGTATATAATGAATACAAGTGATAATGATACAGTTTTGTTTCTTATACTTATATATTTTTTGTACATGATACCGATTCTAACAACGAATTTATAATTTAGACCAGGCAGATATGGCATATGAGCATGTAAAATATTCCAAGGCTGTTTTTCTTCTGAAATTTGTTTATTATAGTCCAAGGCCTATGGTTACCGATCGGGTTCGTGGCTGAGTTTTTCAAAATTCAAAAAAATTTAAATTGTGGAAACTGCTCGAGTCTGGTGTCGTTTTCTACGCAGATTTTGCCACAGGATGGAAATGTGCAATTTTTAAACCTATTCTAGTAACCCTTGACCAAAAATTGTATACATATACATTTAAAAGGCACGTCATTTTTAAAAATTCCAAGTTTTGCAAACTGGTCGTGTTTGTATCATATTTAATACAATTTCGGCCGTATAGTTTCCCTCTAGTTACTTGTGAAGAAAATTGTCAGGGGCAGATTCAGAATTTATCTTTGAGGGATGGTAGGATCACGAGAACTCTCTTCCTCCCCCGGACTTTCTCTTCATATAGGTACACTTTCTCATTGGTTTGGGAGCTTTGGGTGATAAATTTTGAACGGAAGTTTTCAAGAAAACCAACTGGAGGTTCAGAAAAACGACAGTCTGAAGTTCCATACCTTTCGAAAAACATAAATGGCAAAAAATGTCACAAATGAACGAGAGAACGGCCACAAAAACACAATTCAACCGGCATGTTATGGGATGGGCATTATTCTTCGATGCACACCCTCAGTGCATATATTTGCGTTGAATATGAAGGGGAGGAGGGTAAGATCTTCGAATATGAATTGTACAGTATTATTGGTATTGGTTTCTAATGGAGGGAACTAGTCCGGCAAGTGGGCCTAGTGGTCCTTTTTGCTAACCACTGCCAGCTACATTGGAGTTGCCGCTGCGTACTAACCGAGGTAGGAACGTCAAGATTCATTTCTCGGGACAGCCGATTGCATCAACTGCTCCAGGTGGGAATCGAACTCATAACGTTCCGAACTGGGCGCTCTGGAACCTACGCCCCAACCCATACGGCCATCACGTCCCTTGGAACAGTGGTAAGAGATTTCCATTAGCATACCTATATCCACAGTTCGTTTGATCCCATTCTGGGTATAGAGGATAGTTTGAATTTTTCCGTTGTAAGTTTAGTGCAAGTGATGCTTATAACGAATGCAGCTTGGATAAGCGTGGGAAGTACATGGGACTGTAGTAAGTAGATGCCGTTCCCAACGGACCGCGGTAAAACATTATATTGAGCCACATCCGCAGAATTTCCTTTTTTTCCAATTGGAAAAATTGTATTTAAAGCTAATTAGCTTTAAATATAGTGACTCGATAACAAGAAACTAAACATCTGTAAGCGCTTGATCACTTCCAAGTTAAGACAAAACATCTACTGAAAAGTCATCATTTATCGATTTAAACGTCAAGGCTCCAAAGGCAGCCATACTCCACAGGCCAGAATACTAAATTTTCCTTAGATCTCTTAGAAATAAACTGCGAGCAAAAAGCCGTCGAAATCACAGTTTTGTATGGGAATCTCACATCTAGGTCTTCCTTCGCTTACCTTTCAAATGGTTGGATCTTAAATCCTACGTTTCTATGCTGTATTTTCCCTGTGTCCTAAATCATTGTTCAGAATTAAGATTCCTGTCTTTGAAACTCCTAGTCTTCATAGAGTTATTAGATGATTGAGTATATATTCACAAAAAAATGTAACTAATTATTGTTTTTTTAATGGACTTATGAGGACATTGTTAGAGCAACGAGGTAAATTTTATGTGTTATATGTAAATTTGTTGATGGACCTAGAATTTTTATCAACTCAGGTTCAAAGGTCTGAGCTCTTAGTTATGTTTCCAGATACACATCAATGCCCATTCGTTTCATATGACTGTAAATAACGCAATAATTAAACTCTCAAAAACCCTGAAACTTTGGAAAGTGATGCAAATGTACGACTGAAATACCATAAAAAATATGCAAAACGGACTTTGTAGCAAATTTCAATTCATCACAGTTCTTTATAAATAGGTTGTGAGTTAGCAGATTTTCTCGAATTTGCATAACTTCCGCAGGTCAAATCCTCTGTGAATCGTTCAGTTGAACATTTGATGGACCGTCAGTACAGCTCAAGGTCACTCGCGATATGTTTTGGGATGTCTTTCTATGAATACTATGTGTTATGGCGGGTAGGGGTTCAAAAGGAACCTTTAAAAGAAATAAACTGCCGAATTTTGTTACTATTGTATTTTAAATAATTGAACATAATAAACTGTAAAACAAAATATACAAACATATAAACTAGAAAAAATTTAAAAAAAAAAGGAACTTAACCCAGATTAAAACTATAAGAAAAATTAAATTAAGGTTGAACAAAAGAGGAAAAAAAAATGTCTTTATTTCACCATGGATAATTGATGTGACCCATACTGTGGGTAGGTTATGTTCTCATAAAGATAGTTTCAGAAAATGGGTACGCCTGTCCAACTTGTCCTCTTGGAGGATGAGCCAACGTAGTCCGCCCGCGGTTGTGGCCAGGATGCTTCTACGAGTGCGTAGTGAGACAATTGAGACGATGTATGTGAACACAATGGAGGCTAAGATGTCATCTGATCATTAGCCCTACAAATATTAACTACCGAGAGTAGTTGTTTTGTTTTTAAGGTTAATAAAAATATATGTTCACATAATCGATTATTGGACCATATCTTAGCCACAACATTCCACCAGCCTAAAATTTGTTTAAAATTTAAAATTGGCATTGGCGAGGTTAAGGAGAACTCGTTTGATTTCTGGTAGATTGTTCTCCTGGACGAAAGCATCGGCCCATTAGTCCTTTCAGCTTTTAACCATGCAGATCCGGTCCGCCATAAGTGATGCTTCACTAGTTCTGATGTTTGAAGTCCTCTAGAGCTGCAGTCTGCTGAAATCTCTTCTAATTTTACATGGGTCTATTGAAAGCATTTTGTAATACCCAGTATTTGGACGATTCGGTGAGCTACGAAACGTTCATACGCTCAGTAGATGTTTAGGTCGCTCAGGCATCCCAATACTACAGTAAAATCTTTAAAGAAAAATGAGCTTCTCTCAGTTCTAGCCGGGTTTTAACTTTGTGGCAGGACTTAAATAAGCGACATAGTAAAAGGGCGCACCATTATTCCGCCCACCTAAATTTTGCTTAAATTTATCCAGTATCAGTGAAATTAGATGTTTGGCACCAGAGGGAATCCCACCTATCCGGTGAAAACCACGCAAATCATGGAAAAGCGCGAGGACTAAGACAATGTATGAAAAGGATATGCAGGCAACCGATGAATAACTTCGAATGAAGTGGTTGGAATGGTGACAATAAACGACAGAAGGTGGATTAATTTTATGAGCTACATGGTACATGTGAAAAGTAATTTTGTTGTGGTATATCTGAGACGACAATTGATGACAGCAAATAAATAAAGAATACAAGGAGTATATATGAATATTATGAGGAACTTTTCAACATTTACATAACCGTCTAGGAAAGTTACCGGCTTCCTGCGTTCCCCAGGTTATGAACTAAGTTAGAGGCGATTACAATTTCGGATAAGCAATGTGTTCGGAAAATATATAAGTTCCTTTTTCATATAAAAAACCTATTTGAGAGTTATGTAACAACATTTTTATTTTATGATTTTATTTTATTTCCAGCATCCCTGTGTTAAGGTACCGCATCATGCTTGGATTCCGTAGAGTTAAAATTAATTTATTCGGAAACGCGTGATAACAGCATCGATTTCATTTCAGTTTTCAGCACCTCCGAAAACATATAAAGGGATCCGAATATGTTAGAAATACCAAATTAAAAATAAATCGATTTGCAGTTACGCGATTACAAAATCGATTTTCAGCAACTACGAAAACATATAAAGGGATCCAGACATGGGTGACAATTAGCAATAGCTAAAATTGCCATGGATACGACCCTTATTCATGAATCTACCATTTATAAATAAATATCGTGTCCATGGAAATTTCAGCTGTAAGTTTCATAATTTTCCAACTCTGGAGGGACGGCCCAAATAAGTTAGAAATACCAAAAGTTAAAATAAATCGATTCGCAGTCACGCGATCACAAAATCAATTTTATTTTCGTTTTCAGCACCTCCGAAATGTTATGAAGGGACCCCAATATGTTATAGTAACCACTAATAGGGTAAAGACCTAGTTCCCCTAATAACAGGAACTAATTTAACTGTAGCTAACTGTGAATAACTAAATTATTTCTAATTTTTCAGGGGAACTAATTCTGACAACTATTCAGCTATTAGTTCGTCCTTAGTCAACTAAATATTAGCTAGCTAATGCCCAACTCTGAAAAGGGGCAATAAAAACTACTCAAAAATGGTTATTAATATTTAATGCATTAAACAAAATGTTTTTTCTTATTCTACACTGACAAAAAATGATAACCTTGAAATCTATACTGAACATTCACAGAAAACAGAAATATGAAAAATTGGTCACAGGAACGAACTCATGACCATTTTTTGGAATAGAATGACGGATGAAAAATTGATTTAAATCAGTGACCCCCATCATTTCAGTATTTTTTCATCAACACAAGTTGATGATAACGTATCTATCGTGTTCTTGATATGTTTGATACTTGAGAGCTGGCTGCACTTTGGGATGTTGCAAGTCCAACAAATTTAAACTTCCGATGAATGAAATTTTAAGCTGTCGAATTAGTTTGGATATATGGAAATTAGAACTGCTAAAAAAAATGTATATTCAAAATCTATGGAATGAACTTTAATTTAATAAAACAGTAATTACAATTTTACCCACATATGCAATAAGAAACCAGCCAATATTTTTATGAATTTGTGCTTTGCCAGGACATAGCATTCCTCTACATCACTATTAGATATATATATATATATAGAGCCTTGCGTTTTTTTGTTTTGTTTTTTATCGCATAAGTTGGTAAATCTTATTAATAATATATACGTAAATGTTTAATTTTAACTGAATTCATTAATTGATATTAACCTTAAAATTGGTAACATTTAATTTATATTCATCTTCAAATCTAGCAATAGTGAGTCATTGCAGAGTCTATTAGTTACTGATAAAAACTGTTTTACATGGCTGGCGGAACAACATTCTCCACAGCCAAAGTCGTTCAAAAGTGTAGGGGACTACGTGAGATTTAAAAAGAAATTGCTATAACAAAAGAATACCGATCTGAAATATAGACACCATCGACACCTCGGATGTTATCAATAAAAACATATAATTAATAACTAATCCAATATATTGATCAATATTGTGGTTAATCGCGCTTAGATGTCCCAATGTTGCATTTGCAATTAAACACTGCATTGCTTTTTATTGATAGACTTGTAAGTCTGGACGTTTTGGGAAACGTTTGGCCGTATTAGAACACTAAACTACTAAGTTTTCAAAGTTAGTGATGAATATATTATATATATAAATACAACATATAGTTGTCTGAAAACAGGCTAAGGATATTTATTTAATTGGGAGCAGTCTCTCTAACAATGCTCCACTGTGGACTTACCTTCATACAGCACAGGAGACGGAACAACCAAACTATCTCGAATCCAAAGTTTACTGTTTTAAGTTGTCAGTGCAGCCTTACTTATCAGCCTTATCCTCTAATTTAAACTTTACCATTACTATTTCATTTGTCACTTACTTTAATAGGAGTAGCAAAGAAATTTGCTAGGTACTTATCCTCATTCCTCTGGTGTCTATTATGTAGCCAAAGATAGAATTTAAATCTCCTAAGTCTAAAAGTTACGTTTTAAAATTGGCGAGTGACGTTCATGGTGTAGCACATCCCATTGCTCTGCAGGAACATTGCTGCCATGTACTAGGGATGCGACATCGATGTTTTTTTAACATCGATGTTTTACGTTTGTCCCAATTTTTCATTTTTTTTCCAAAAGTAACGAAATGAAAAAAAAAATTTACAGTATAAACAATTTCCTATCAACAATGTGGTGGGATAAAAAAGGACCTCCAACCTTCACGCTAACAACATGATAAAGATAAATTACGACTTGAAAAACATCGATGTTTTAAAATATCTATGCTCAATATTAACCCTAGAACGACACACTGGGGTGTCACATACCCCAACAATTTTTAAATTTTGAATAATTCCTACATGTGTAGCTCTTTTGCTAAAACCCGCCATGTAAATAACTGTCTTTCATAACATAATTGATTCTGATTATCTGCTGCCATGTGTCAGACTTGTTTTGCTATTTATTGTGATTTGAACTAGTCTTGGGGTATCTCACACCCCATAGTGTCCTTAGTGTAAGTAAATAATAAATCCGGTAAACTGTCATTAGACGAGTTTTTCTCTACAAAAAGGGACCATCCTTTATTTCGACACACCATACCCATGAATTGGTTCAGCTTCCTCTCATACTGCTTGAGATTTGATAATAAACTAAATAGAAAAGAGAGGAAGGCTAATGACAAAATGGCACCCAACCAACAATGCAAGATGATGCAGTCATTGAAGAATCTGGTAAACCACAAGTCATACATGATTATAATTTAAATAAAGGATGAACTGATACTTTTGACCAAATGTGTAAGGGGTACTCAACGGCCAGAAAAACAAGGAGGTGACCACTCCGGTTTTTTTTTTTTGGAATATTGGATCATGTCGGGGTGAACAGTATGATATTGTTTACTCTGGTAAAGTGGGAAAATAAATGAAACGCAAAGACTTCTTTTTTTGTTTTGGATATTCACTTCTGGAACCCTGCCTAAAGAGCAGGATACAGGCAGAGGAACTTCGTCGGTCACTGCGCCTAGGTATTGATGACATTTTAGGAATAGATGCGCAAATAAATAAATATAAGATCATGGAGAAACAAGTAAGGTGTTCTTTTTGTAAAATGGGAAAGGACAGAAAGACGAAATTGACATGTCTGCAATGTAAGAGAGCTATTTGCAATGAACACAGGGCGGTAATATGTTTGCAGTGCAGTGTGTGAAAGAGGTCCCTTCGGGGCCCCCACTGTGTATTTTATTCATTTTTAATTTAAAAAATGACTTTTTCACCTCGTTTTATGATTCATTTACTTCGTATTTATCTGTATTTAAGATCCATACAAATAATTTTTTTTATTTAGGAACAACAATTAATTTTTATTCATTTTTTAGCTAGTTGGCTCGTAAAATTTTACAATATGTGATTTTTGGAAATACATTTACATAACCCATTTTGAAATGATTTATTTTTGTTACCTAGACCACTTAGTTATTTTAAAATGGATTATAAGCATTGCAGGTTATATCACTTATATTTTATACCAATTCATATGTTGGGGTGTATCCCACCCCAGAGTGTCAGATTAAGTTGACTTATAGAAGTGTGTCATTCTAGAGTTAAAATATCATTGCATACAAATCTTTGCCAAAAATACATCGATGTTTTTTAACAATCTTTTCAGTAACATAAGGTGTGTTCCAACGACTACGTATACTCCCGCAAGCCGGTGGTTTTTGCAAAAAAGAATGCAAATTGACGAAAAAAACATCGATGTTTAGAAATATCAACGTTCAATATTAAAATATCGTTGCATACAAATCATTGCCCAAAATACATCGATGTTTTTGAACAACCTTTTCAGTAACATAAGGTCTGTTCCAACGACTACATATACTCCCGCCGGTGGTTTTAGCAAAAAAAGAATGCAAAATGTTCAATATTAAAATATCGTTGCATACAATACATTGCCCAAAATACATCGATATTTTTGAACTACAATTTCAGAAAGATAAGGTCTGTTCTTACGATCACGCATTCTACGGCCTGCCAGAAGTGATTTTTGGAACAAAGAATCCGACACAGACTACAAAAAACATCGATGTATAAAGTATCAATGCTCAATATTAAAATATCGTTGCTTACAATACATCACCCAAAATACATCGATGTTTTTGAACAACCATTTGAGTAACATAAGGTCTGTTCCAACGACTACATATACTCCCGCCGGTGGTTTTAGCAAAAAAAGAATGCAAATTGACGAAAAAAACATCGATGTTTAGAAATATCAATGTTCAATATTAAAATATCGTTGTATACAATACATTGCCCAAAATACATCGATATTTTTGAACAACAATTTCAGAAAGATAAGGTCTGTTCTTACGATCACGCATTCTACGGCCTGTCAGAAGTGATTTTTGGAACAAAGAATCCGACACCGACTACATAAAACATCGATGTTTAAAATATCAATGCTTAATATTAAAATATCGTCGCTTACAATACATTACCAAAAAAACATCGATGTTTTTTAACAACTATTTCAGAAACATAAGGTCTGTTCCAACGGTCACGCATTTTGCGGCCTGTCAGAACTTTTTTTTTAAACAAAGAATCCGACATCGACTACGAAAAACATCGATGTTTTAAAATATCGTTGCTTACAATACATTTCCAAAAAAACAACGATGTTTTTGAACAACTATTGAAGGAACATAAGGTCTGTTCTACGACTACGTATGCTCAAGCCAGTCAGAAGTGGTTTTTGTAACAAAGATTGGGACATCGACGACAAAAAACATCGATGTTTTAAAATATCGTTGCTTGCAATACATTACTGAAAAAACATCGATGTTTTTGTAGTCGATGTCGGATTCTTAGTTTCAAAAACCAGTTCTAAAAGGCCGTAGAATGCATGATCCTTGGAACAGACCTCATGTTACTCAAATGGATGTTAAAAAACATCGATTTTTTTTGGGTAATGTATTGTTAGCATGGATATTTTAAAAACATCGATGTTTTTTTGTAGTCGATGTAGAATTCTTTGTTCAAAAAAAACATTTCTGACAGGCCATAAAATCCGTGATCATTGGAACAGACCTTATGTTTCTGAAATAGTTGTTCAAAAACATCCATGTTTTTTGGGTAATGTATTGTAACCAACGATATTTTAAAACATAGATGTTTTTTTGTAGTCACTGTTGGATTCTTAGTTTCAA
>NW_027104700.1:1408891-1416087 GCF_000696795.3 Halyomorpha halys | reverse complement strand
TTTTTGGGTAATGTATTGTAACCAACGATATTTTAAAACATAGATGTTTTTTTGTAGTCGATGTCCTATTGGTTTATTGAAAAGGCACTTCTGACTGGCCGGAGCGTGCGTAGTCTTTATGTTACTGAAATGGTTAATAAAACATCGATGTTTTTTTATCGATGTCACATCTCTACCATGTACTAGTCTCCGAATAACTACTTTATAGCTGCGAGCTACCTGGCGTGACCTAGCTGTCGAAACGTGAACAACTAAAATTATCAAACCTACGTTGATATTGATATATGTATTATTTTTTCTGTATATAATTTAATTTCACACATGCACCAATCATGTAATATTCCTAAATGTATTATTGGAATCAATCAAGATTGCAATAGAATCGTCTGATCCATTAAAAGCTAACGTTTTATATGTAGTATCACTCAATGGCGTTTAATAGTCCTAAAAGATCACTTAACGCAACTTAACAATACAAAGTGTAAAAAATCTGCCTCACAGATTAAGCTCCTTAGGAGGCAGCGGGAATATGTATCAGTGGATCAGAATATTGTAACAATATTTTTGGAAATGAAATTTATTATTATTTCATTCGGCTTTCTCTGGAGCTCTCTTTGAAATACCCCCTAGTTACAAATAACTTATAAAGGGAGTCTGTTCCTGGCCATTAGAGAGTACCTTACGGAATGGAATTTCCATCCTGTGTGGATCTAAGCAGAATATTCATAATACTCGCCATTCATCCTGTCAATTCACCTCTTATCCAGAGCTTACCTTACCTATTGAACGTCCCTTGTCCAGGTCTGCTGATTTAGAGTATCTCACCCTTATAGTGGTGCCTAGAATAATTGTAAACACAATATCTCGGCAATAGGTGACACCGAAGTGATCTCAAGTGCGTGATAAGTCGTCGCGAAGGACTCCGACGCACACTGGGACTGAATGGCTAAAAAGCGGGAAAAATCGATATCTCGAGAACGGATTAATATAAAAACTTGGGGCCGATCTCATTCGACTCAGAACAAAAAAATATATTAAGTTCATCTGTTTTATTGAAATTTTGAAGACAATTAAAGAACTAATGAGAAAATGAAAGCCTATTGGTAAGATAAACATTTCTGAAGTTTTCGGAATAGGTTGTACTCATCAAAATAAGTTACCACGAGACTTTTATTGTATATTTTAATTGAACAATACTTACAATTAAAAAGTCAAGGAAGCTTAAAAGACTAGAGGAATTTGTAAATAACAAAACTAGAGATTTAAAGTCAAAGGTTGTTCACATTGAAAAGACACTTACGATTTCAAATTTAAGGAAATCAGATTAGCAGTTCCTTAGCTGTGTCATTGATTTCCAGGTGCTTTTTCTTTGACACGGTTCTCTTGTACTTGATAAAAGGATCCGAAGTCTCCAGTAGCTTGTGAAAGATGTCTTCGTTGGTAGATAAACGTGACATTTTCCGTAAGTTTCTGATCCTGAAAGTCTTGTAATCTTTATTTCTACTTTCTTATGCCTCTTCCGACAATATTCCGACTGGGAGAAGCGTCTTCTGCACTATTTCAGCACCATGCAACAAAATCTTATGCACCGTGAATGGCATGTAGTACCATGAATACTTTTTAATGGCCATCTCTGCTGTTTCTTTTGAAATGAGCCGGAATTTTTCTGGGTCGATTATTGCATCCATTTTTAAAAATTTTTGTTATAGACAATGTGAAGTGTATTCCATGCACTTGATACAGGTGTGTAATGGAGAGATACCAAATCCGAGATCATTCACATTAAAAGGTTTTTGTTGGATTTTTGCCAAGTCGTTCATTTCATTTCTTTGGGGTGTAATGATCGGATAGGGAGATAAAGGCAGATGATTATTGTTCTAACCTTTACTTTCACACTTCTAGTTTGAAAAGTGACCCTCCACATCTCGGAGCTTTTTGTGTAATCATAGCTGTTCTCAATGTTTATTTAAAATTAGGAACTTATAACGTTGTAAAGCGCTCTAATTTTTTTATTGCCTAGTTCGACCGATGTGTGGTTTAGTTTCCGCTCTGTTACCACTGTGCGACGTGATAATTCCGTTGTAAAGAAGCCAAACTCCCGTGAAGAAGCCGGACGTGATAAGCCCGTCGTGATCTCAAGTAGCTGTAATGACTCAATCTTAAGCAGTCGTTATGATAATAAAGCCCGACTTGATTTCAAGCAGTAATGAAGCTCTACTCGACCTCATATCAGCTTTGACGTTAGAAGGAGCAAACAATCAAGATGAGATGAATAATGGAACAAAATACGTAAGGACAGTAAAGGAACCTAAAGAGCATAATTAAAAGAGACCATAGCCGAATCCATCGCAGTTCAACCTCTATCAGGAATACCAGTTCAATTCGTAAGAACATGCTATATCGAGGCCTTCTAACGTAGAGTTCCTCAACCTTAAATTGGTGCCAGAACTAATTATAAATCCACACAGAATCTACAAAAAATAAAAAAAAAAAAATCAGTCAATAACAACGAATTTCCTTTTGTTGGCGAACAGATTCCTTCCTCTGAAGCTAATCATGGTTACGCCCAAGCTCGCTGTTAATGCTTCAGTTCCTAGGTTTACTAACTGGTACCAGAATCGGCCTATATCTATTTTTTGCAGATTCCGTATGCCACTTTCGTGTATGAGTAAGGAAAAGTAGTAGATCCATGACACACCAATATTTTGAAAATAGCTAGTCCTATTTTCCTCAAAGTTGAGAGAAAGCTAAAGGTTAGTGATATCGTGATCTTAAATTCATTTCATTGTTGATTTCACTAACAAGTAATTTCTTTAATTCATTAATTAATTACTTACTACCGAGGAGTTCATCTTGCATTACTTATCTTTGATGTACCTGAGGTATGATGTCCTCAGCAACTTGTATACTCTGCTAAGAAGCTACCTTCAGAACAGAATGATAAAGTTTCAAGCTACTAGAAGAAGAAGAGCAGTGACCTGACACTGTTTATGTGAATTATTTGGCATAAAAGTGATGGCATGAGAGCAGGTTCATGCCAGAATATACGGACCAGGTAACAAGATGATGGTTAGAGAAGAATCTGAGAATAGCCACTGCTACAAAAAGTCTGACACTGCCTTATAGACTGGGTGAGAGAAATAGATACTGAACCTGAACATGGATACTCTATCTTGGAGTAAAGTTTGAAAAGAATTTTAACACACAGCCTTACTTTGACACTCAATGGGCTCAATTGTGCAAACAGCATCTTCTGTGGCCTCACATAATGCAAACAGTTTTCAAAATAATTGTAAGATTGATCTAGCTGAGAAATGTATTACCAAGGTTATACTGGGTTGACTAAGAAGCAAATAAGAATAATGAAGAGGAGTAACTTCATGAAATGAGTTCTAGATTATTCTTAATTTAAAACAAATTTGATCCTTTATTTTTTTTTCTCTCAACTTTATTCTTTACAACTTTTCCAACGTTTCGACCCTCAGGTCATTCTCAAGGATACCTTCATATTGATGTCATTTCCTTTTTCAAATCTTAAAAATGCAGGCTAATTGCCTTTGTCCCATATAACCTTTTCTAAATAATTTTTTCCTAGATTTAAACCTTTTCTAAAACACTATTCTTCCTTCCTTCATTCACATTTGCAACTTAAATATTGTTTATGTTTTTAAAATAAAATTAAAATCTGTACTGCTACAACTCACGAAGGGTCAGGGATTCAGTACTTTGTAAGGAAGTGCTGTTACTAGACCAACAGTTGTGCAAGGAGGTGATTTGGCGAATGCCAGATTTTTAAGGGTACTCAATTTAAGGGGCTGGTTGGACCTCAGGAGAACTCCAGAACCCACATGAGTTGACTCACAGCTACAATGTAACAGAAAACAATTTTCTGCCCAGCTGGATTCGAACTCGGATCCTTGAAGTTAGTAGTCACGTGTCTTACCCCGGGGTAAGCCCCAGGGCTACCCGCACTCCATTGTTTATCTTTACTAAAATAAATTAAAACTATATAAATTAATTAACTGTACATATGTGAAAGTGTGTGGAATAGAGTTAATGGTACTGTGTTTATTGGTGGATGACATTGGTGCATGAAGATCACATAGTGAACCTAGAACTAGAATGTACATTTCCTTACTAGATGTAATATAGACAATTTTTTCATAAAAGCTCACAATCTTAACATACGGAACAACTTTTTTAAGTGGCTAAACATTAGTCTGAGTAAAGAAGAACTGTGGAAGAGAGGTCAAACTTTATATTTTTGTCTTTAAAAATTGACTTATTATTTGCCTTTATGTTTTAAAGGAACGCAATGTAGAGCACATATTTATGCTGCTTTTTCCATAAATTATGATTAATAAAATGGACATTTAATGACCTCAAACTTTAAATACGTCTCTGATTCATTCTTCTTACTTTTGATTTCGTCTGAATGTTTTTGGTTCCCAGTATTTTAGTGCTCATTTGGTAAAAACCAATAAAGAAGCATAGAAAAACTGAGTTCTTATGGAGCATTAGGTTCCACAATTTCAAGCACCCAAACCTATAAATAAATATTTCAATTAAGAAATTCAATTTTTTGTTAATAATAAGGTAATTTTATAAGTTTCTCAATACTCAATACCAGATATTGCCCTATTTTCAAGGTAAGGTAAAGAGGATATACATTACATTAGTTGTAAACCCAATAAATATCATCTTTTTTTATTCAAAGCAGGAAAGACCAATTGTAATTGAAGGTAATAGGACAAGAATATGATAAAAATTGTTCTAAAAAGCAATTTTGAAACATTCTGCTATGGAGGTATGTGTGGGCTCAATGATATCAAGTAGATAAAAGTTGAAGAGATGTAGGGAAAGAAAAGAACTTTGTGGAGTACAACTACAGATTTGTCAGGTAGTGTTTGTGTTTTTTATTCTAACAGTAAATGTTTGATCATTGAGGGATATAGAATATCAGACTAACATATAAGTATTTTGGAGTGTCTACTCTTTTAAGTTTTTCAAGGGGACACTGATGCCAAACCATATAAAATGCTTGTTGGAAGTACAGGAATGAGTCTAGCATGAACACTCAATGAATTCACATATGCAACAAAGAACCAACCAACCATGTGAAATTGTGTTTTATAAGATATTTCCTTAATTTTTTCAAGAATTTTTACTTCCCAACATGAATATCCAAGGCCCAACATCCCTCTATTCCACTATCAGATATTGATAGAGCCTTGGGTTTTAATTATTGTTAAATTATATATTCCGTTATATTGTAAGATAATTTTAAGGCACCACTTAGTTATAAAATGTATATGTAAATAATGTACCGGTTTAAACAATTAATTTGATTTAAATTTTATAAAATTTGTTGTTTAAAAACTTTGTTTTGTCAAAAATATGTTTTTCACCAAGCTAATACATTTATGTTTTTATAAAAAAAGTAATTCAAATTTATTCTTTATTTTAAATACACTTATTTGATTTATTTTTATCCATTAAAACATTTAAATATAGTTCCAAAAAAGGAAACAAAAAATTGTTAAAAACTGTATTTGCCGAAGTTTCATCCAACTTTGTAGAGCTTCATCAGGGCTAAATGATACAAAAATAACTAAAAATAATTTGACACAGCAGGATACAAAAAGTAAATTAAGGTAGGGTTAACATTATGTAAATATAAGTGAAAAGAAAGTTATATAAAAATGAACAAAAATAGTTATAATATAAAATACGCAGTGATAGGGTATAATGAAAATTATATCAACTATTAGGTTAAGAATGAACAGGAAATGGAATAAAATGTATAAATAGAAAAGTATATATGAGAAAAAAAAGTGTTTAACACACTATAAGTTGGAAAATAAAGAAGTAAGCTGAGATTAAATAAAGGTCCAGAAAGAAAAAGAAATACTAAAAATAATAATGAATAAAAAATTAGAACAGAACAAATCAGGATCACTCACTTGTTTCAGTTGAAAGGTATACTCCAGGAGACTACTCAACTATATACCCAGCACCCTCACCATCAAAAAATGAATATTACCAAAAGTCTATACACTCATACCTTTTCCTATCTGATCTTCAGTAACACAATACCAATATTCACCATATTAAGACTACTCTACTTTCAAATTACTTTTCACCTTACATCATATAGAAACTCCTAAACTCTTACCTCAACTGTTTTATGCCTACTTCTTCTTCTTCTAACTCTAAACATCCATCTCCTACTCCATTACTATATATATATTGTAATATGCTCTTTTTGTGTAAATAGTATATTTTGATGTATAAAGGGTTTTTAATATGTTTTATTTTATGTATCATTTTAAGATTGTTTTGTTTATCCAAAAAGCAAGCTAACCAATTTTCATTATCTATAATATTGAATTGATTCAAAACAAAAACAAGATGGCGGTACGTATTCTTCAGTCAAGTCCGTTGAATCAAGGCCATGTTGAGCAGATTCAAATATAAAAAACTATTTTAACTCTTCCCATCATAATTGAAAATACAGTAAATTAAAGGAAAAATAGAAATCAAGAAATAGTGCAAATGAATAATATTCAGAAAGTAAATCATTTGGAAAAATCCCTAACTCTTGTGCGACAATCGATGTTTACATGTAACCTCGGAGGCAGGTTATCGTTTTGGAAGGAGCATTCGTTGTTTGGGGCGCCGAAGAGAAAGGATGCCTTTAGGATGAGGAGGTCCTCATCAATTTCTGTCAGGAAGGAAGCCATCTTGGACGCTAGGACAGAACAATAGAAGAAAAGAAGATACCAAGGATCATCAAAGGAAAATCGTGAACTTGGTTAGTTTTGCTATACGTAAAAATAGATTCATGTGTAAAATAGATTTTAATTTAATTATTGTAAATGCCTGTTCTGATTGCCTAGCAACCCAACCCGCTTTAATTTTGAACCCAAGCTATCTTTTTTATATTTGAATTTAGTTTAAAAACGAATAAAATTCTTTTCATTTTAATTTAATAAATTTATGATTATTACAATATATATATAAGTTATCTTTTTCTGAAGTAAGAAACTAAAAATAATAAGAAAGAGGAGTGCGGAATGAAACGCTTGAAGTGTTCTCAAAGACTGATCTATTTGCGGAGCCTGTCCGTCTATATATATACAATAGGTCAGGTGTTCTCGATCAGCTGATATGGACCTGTCAGCTGACAGTCCGTA
>NW_027104700.1:1398130-1400408 GCF_000696795.3 Halyomorpha halys | reverse complement strand
TTCTCACTATTCCGTTACTGGTCATAAGTCAAAGAGAAGAATGAAAGAGAAAAAAAAATTTCTTTTAGACTGAAAATTACTCCGGTATCTAAAAGTCCCGGGTTTAGGCACCAGTTATCTTTTTCTGAAGTAAGAAACTAAAAATAATAAGAAAGAGGAGTGCGGAATGAAACGCTTGAAGTGCTCTCAAAGACTCAGCTGACAGTCCGTAACTTATATATATCCCTTCCATATGTCTCCTTTCTCACTGACAACATACAAAAATTCTTACAATCAACCATTCCTTCACTAAGCTTTGGATTCAAGTCTCAAAATAGACTATCCTACATTATTTCAAACACTAAAGATCCTATTCCTCTCCAATGTCACTCTAAAGTTGTCAACCCAATTCCTAGCTCCTCCCTTAACTGTAATTCTTCTTATTCAGGCAAAACAAAGAACCCTTTACCTCAGATTCCATATTTCTTAACAAAAATTATCCATAACCCACAACCCAGCCGCTTTCAAAGTTTCAGGACATGCCCTTACACTTTTTATTTCGACAATACCACTATTTTAGCCACTGCTCCTAACAACCAAAAGAGGCTCATCTCAGAATCCATTAGTATACACCTTTAACCCCTTCTGGTTAACCACAAAATTGATAAAAACTGTATCTCATATACCTATAGCCATATACTAAATTTAATTAAGACTCAATAATTTTATGCTCATCTTATAATCATCACCAAAATTTTATATTATCCTTTTTTCCCTGTTTGTTATCATTATATCACTACATTGTTTTTTCCCCCTTTCAATACTTTATTACTTATTTTTAATAATTTTTACATACTTAACTTTACATTTTACTTATCTTTACCTCACTCCCTTATTCCTTCCACTCCGTCTGATATTATTCAATCAACATCCGTCATCTTATCCTCTCGCCCGTTTAACATTACACTTCCAGCTATATATTGTTCTCCAGGTATTTCCCTTTCCTATAGCCATCTTGACTCCTTATTCCGGTCCCTTGGTCCGCGATTTATTGCTGGAGGAGATTTCAATGCCAAAGATCAACAGTGGGGATGCAGAACGTCCAATACTCGTGGTAGGGCTCTTTCCCGAGTCACAACATCCCATAGTTACTCCATCCTCTCTCCTAAAAATCCTACTTATTGGCCTACATCCCTTTAAAAACGTCCCGATATCCTTGATATATTTGTTACTTCCCAAATACCCACATCACAATCCACAATTCAATCTTTAGATGACCTCACTTCAGATCATAGCCCGGTTCTACTTCCATTCCAATCCTATTCCAAGACCCTCTCCCCCTTCAATGGTTACAGGACAGGTAAACTGGAAAAATATTCGGACTGATCTTGAAAACGTACTCGACTCAAAAATTTCACTAAAAACAAAAGAACAGATCGGCTCTGCTATCGAAATACTTTCTAGATCGATAGGAACTACTATCACTAACAATACTTCACCAATGAACATAAAAAGTTTTAGAGAAAACAACTTACCTCGTCATATATAGGCATTATTAACAGAAAAACGCCGGGCAAGAGCAAGGTGGCACAGAACAAGATATCCCTCGGACAAAACTCATTACAATACATTGACTAACAGACTAAAAGCAGAAATTAGAAAACACAGAGTATAAAATTTCCAGAACTTAACATAAAACTTAAATACCACTGACGAATCATTATGGAGAACTACTAAAAAGCTACTAAAATACAAATCTTTCAACCATCCACTTCTCACTGAAAATAAGACTTGGACACGATCAGATGAATAAAAAACTCAAATGTTCGGCGAACACCTCTTCAAAACTTTTAACCCCCATCTTGACATCCTTAATCCAAGCCATCTCGAACATGTTGAAGCTGAGATTACAATTCCACTCCAAATGACCCTTCCTTCTAATGCCTTTCATCCCTCAGAAATAATGAACATCATCTACCAATTACCTTCTAAAAAAGCTCCTGGCCACGATCTTATCACAGCACAGATTCTGAAACAGCTCCCTCGTAAAGCCATTTTATTCCTTACCCATTTCTATAATGCTACACTCCAATCCACCTATTTCCCTGACCCTTGGAAAATTTCTACAGTAAAAATGTTTCCCAAAGCCTCCAAGCCACTTGAATATCCATGTTCCTACCGTCCTATTTTACTCCTGCCCATTATGGGCAAAATCCTAGAAAAACTCTTATTAAAACACCTCTATCCAATCCTTGACTCATATCATGTTATTCCTGATCACCAGTTTGGATTTAGAACA
>NW_027104700.1:1390924-1397195 GCF_000696795.3 Halyomorpha halys | reverse complement strand
TTTTCATTCCAAACTCCTTAACCATCCTTAACCCATTAATTCTTAATCTTTCATCCTTAACAATCCCTGATAATCCTCCGAGACGTCTGAAAAGAAGATGGCCACGGGACCTTCTAATTTAAATTAATGTTTGAAGTACCACCAATGGGTGGTTCCTTTCCAAGATTTTCAAGTGTATATGAAACATACTACATATTTACCGATTGTATTATTTTGTACAGTTGTAAATTACATTAAATAAATAATTAAAAAAATTAAAACATTTTACTTATATACTTATACCATATTTTATTGTTCTTATACTATATTTTATTCACTTATATTTATTTATCCATTGTTTTTATTAATTTTCATATTTACTGTTTTATTGAATACTTTCACTTCAAATTGTTTCAATAAATTTATTTGACTTACTATTATTATCACCAAATATTTTCATAATCCTTTTATCACCTGTTTATTATCATTCTGTCACTATTTTTCATTTTTCTTTTTCTTATTTCAATACTTCATAGCTTATTTTTAATAATGTTTACATACTTCATTTTACCTATATACTTATGTTTTATTGTTCTTATACTATATTTCATTCACTGTTTTATTGTAAACTTTCACTTCAACTTGTTTCATTTTACTTGTTGTTTTGACTATTACAATTATTAATGTAGATAAAATATTATTATCAGGACCACTACGAAAACCGGTTGTTATCATTATGTAATATTTTGTAAGTTTATACCACTTCATTTAATATTCTTAACTCACTTCTTTTACTTTATTGTATTATACCTATATTGTACTAATTTTATTAATCTAACTATACTTTCTATTGGTATATAACCTTTTTTTTATATTAGATACGTATTCTATCATTTGATTTGTGTTTATGTTCCTTAAATTGGATAATCTATATCGAGTATATCCAATGACTAGATCTGGAAAGAGGAAAAACGCTGGCTCAGATGAAGATGCTTGCCAGAGACCGAGATGTGTGGTCCAAGTGGTTAGAAGCTCCTCCATGCTGAAAGGCACTTAAGGAGCATTAAAAAAAAAAAAAAAAAAGAAACTAGATAATTCTAGAAGCTATTAATATTATTATATTTTAAAATCGTTTTCCTCATATTTGAAAATACTGTTTAACGGTCACCTCCCCTCCACTCTGTATGCTTCTGCTTTTTCATCATTGTTTTGATATCTTTAAGTGAAAACAGCTGGGTGGTCCTGATTTGTTCTTTTCTTATTTATTATTATAATTATTATTTTTCTTTATTCTTTCTTGACCTTTATTTAATCTCAACTTACTTCCTTATTTTCCATCTTTTAGTGTGTTAATTTTTTTTTTCTCTCATATCTAATTTTTTTATTTTTACATGCTATTACATCTCATGTCTATTTTTAACCAACTAGTTTAAGTAATTTTCTGTAAATCCTTATCATTGTCTATTTTATATTATAACTATTTTTATTCCTTCTTTTTGCTTATTTGTATATAGTTTTCTTTTCACTAATATCTACATAATTAAAATCCTACCTTAATTTACTTTTTGTATCCTACTATCTCAAAATATTTTTAGTTGTTTTTGTATCATTTTAGACCTGATGAAGCTCTACAAAGTGGGGCGAAACATCTGCAAATAAATAGTTGTTAACTATTTTTTGTTTCCTTTTGACTGCACCCATCACCATCTTCTTCATAATTTCAAAACTTATTCTAATAACTTTTGTTATATATTTTGGTAAATAGATGACCTGCATATTTGGTTTTGGTTCTTAGTTGGCTCCTTTTTATTCAAAAAATAGCAATTTCTTCCTTTCCCTTAATTCTCTCAAACCATTTTCTTAAGGTCAGATCCACTGTGGAAAAACATTAAAATCGAGTAACAATTTAGAACCATTCATGCTTACAATTATTGAATTATATTATACATATACTTTTTGGACATATCTGTAGGATATATGATAACAGGAATCCAATAACTAAACATATCTTTTTGAACAAAAATACTGTAAGCTGGATTCAATAGATGAAGAAAGTATTGGAAATAAATAAAAGAAAACCATAGAAAGAGAGATCTAAAAACTATGTTTTTAAGAACAGGACTCCAAATGAAAGGGAAAATTGGTCCTAAATGGTCTAAAGAAATAAAAATGAAGCATAGTGAAGAAATACTGGAAAGAACAGAGAAGAAAACAAGGAAAGATGAAGTAATATTGTCATGTGGCCCCTAGTAGGCCCTATTGAAAAAAAAAGTAATAAACAAATTAAATAAATGATCATTAGAGAGGATACAAAACAGAGGGAGTATGTATGTTCATTTTGTATCATAAAAGATGTTTATAACATATTTTTTTAAAAACTATTAATAAGAAATGTAATACAATGTACCAACTACTGGACAATGGTAGTGTAGCGACGCTATTCACCAGGGACCGCCTGTTTTAACACCGCTATCGCTTCCCACCAAGACGAAGAGCTTCAGTTCGTTTCACCTTGCAGCGGCACCTATGTTTTCTCTAGCCATTTATTGTGTTAATTAATTCAGAAAAATTTAAATAAATTTATAATGTTATATATAAACCTATATAGTGTCATGGCTGTAAATATGTTGATTTAATAAATAATTATCACTAAAAAGAATATACTGAATAATAAAAAACTTATTTCTTACAGGCGGAACCTCTGTATCGTTATTAGAATCAATGGGAGCACTTTCTTGGGACAGTAAATAAGTCATTCAGTGTATACTTCCAACCTGTTTTGAATGTGAAGTCATAATTCATACTAGATACCTATTGGTCACCTCCTCTTTCCTCTACTATTTATTCATATGTAGTACCCAGCGGGTAGTTACCAGCCAGGCCTACTTTCCTCCTATGTATGTAAAGGCATAGTACCCAGTAGAACAAAGTTACCTTCCTTCATGACCTGGTGGCTGCATACCCTCTGGACTTGCATTCCTCCGTCTTACCTATTGGTCGTACTCTGTAGGACGAGTTTACCATCTCTAGAGAAATTACCTCTTAGTCCCATCTATCTATTCACCTCCATATCAACTACCATACCTTTATTGAACACACATTGTCGAGGCCTTTTGGTCAAGAATACATAGTATTATCAATTGGAGTCAGATCTTACACTACCACCTATTGTTATTGTACAAATACTAGGTTAAAACAACCTCGTATTATTTAGTAATCGGTTTAAAAGAAACTGAAATAACTAATTATTGAGTTTAAATTATTTCACGTATCAATTGGTAGGCCAGAGTTGTCAATTTCCATTGTCATGATGTAAATGGTCAATAACCTAAGTTCCAAAAGTTTTACTGAACAGCACACTTTTAGGCCAAGTTTGGAATGATAAAATACCTCTAATTAATTTTCTTTTGGTGTGGAGCCAGTAATATTTTTTTGGAAGCCCATTAAAATTTGTATGTAACATTATTAAACATCTTTTGGCAATTTTTTAAACCTAGCTCTGAAAAAAGTATTAAAAATGTATGCTTACTTAATAAAAATTGGAATAAAGAAATAGCGGGTAAAAAATAAATATTATTTGATCTAAGTAAGAGTTTTCATTTAATTACTAAGAACTGTTACATGTAAAGTAGCTCATATTTTAACAATAAATATAATTTAAATCATCTTTACATATATGGTTTAAAAATATTGACACACTTTTTAACACACAGTAACAATTAACAGACCACACATAAATAAAATTTTCAAGATCTTTTAAAAACACATTTTTCCTGAATAACAAATATGTTCCTTCAAAATTGATAAATATATTCTTCTCTGGAATAATTAAAAGTAGTTATCAATTTTTCTATGAACCTAAGATAGATTGATACTAACTATATGAAGAAAAATATAATTACAATTACAGTCCTTGTTAACTGAAGGAACAATAGGAAACTGCAAGTGGATTCATCAAATATCTATAACACTTTTTGGAAGTATGGTCAGTCATAGCAGACTGATTAGTCATTGTCCATGAATACTGTTCAATTGTTAGATACTTAATAACAATGAATGAAAATCAAACCATAAATTTAGATATCACACAAATGAAATAAATTAAAAAATGAAATTATACCTGTTTTAAGATATTTTCATTTCTAAGATTTACAGAATACATTTTTATTTGTAAATTATTTAATTAAAAAAAAGTCAATAAATTTAATATTTTAATAATAATAAAACTTTTGATTTATTATTCAAAGCACTCTGTTCATTATGACAATATTTAAATAAGCTTGGGTTTCATATTCACCAGATTATATAGTTTTGGGTAATCATAGGAAATTTATTAATAATAGGCTAAAAATATGAAGAGTATAGCTTTGATAATCAGTGTTGATTAAGAGGAACTATGTGATTACCAATCCTACCATTAAAATTAATTATAGCAAAAATAATCCTTACTAGCAATGGGAATATTGTACGACAATTATTTTTCTTTTTTTTTTTACTTGGTATTTGAAAATATACTTCAACATCTTTTATGAAATAACAAGAGACCACATAACAATAAATAAAAGATCTAATAATTATCTCCTGGACGACATAAAGACATATTTGAATCAAATATCACATTTCAGTCTCACAATGAAAAAAAGATCATTAAAACAAATTGTAACCGACAAAAATGAACAATTTAAGAAAACTGCTTCAAGATGTATTTCTTTTCCATTTCTTACTGTTTTAGAAAACATTTAAAGTGAATCAATAGGAAACAAAAGATAACATTTTGTGCATTACTAGCATACATTTTTATAATGAAGCATTTTTAATAAAATTATTTAATTTAATTATTTTGTACAAACATGTTCATATTTGTGATTGATTATATTTCCTATAAGGTTTAAAGATAAACAAGAAATAGTAAGGAAATAAATGATTATTTTGTAAATATTTAAGAAGATGCCCACAATTTACCAAGGCCACATTCTCTTACTATACCATATATATATATATATATATATATTATGTAATTAAAGGGATATCTTAGGTTAACATTCATTATCCTAGAATTAAGAAATGCAATATATGTTAACAATGGATAAGTAAGTAACTATTAATTTAAGGATAACAATTTATTTTTTTAATAAATTATTACCTAAAAGAAATGTAAAGGATTATATAAAAATATGAAAGGTGTGATTATAAAATGGTAAACGTATAATCATTACCAATAAGTAGGTAAATGTACCAAAGCATGTGATATGTTACGATAATTATTTTGAAGAAGTGGTCAATACTAAAAGTATCATATTCTGTGGTAGGTCAGTAAAATCAAAGTTTTGCCATCATTAAGGCGCGTCTAAAGATATCTGTTAATTCTCTACAACAGCTTAATTAGTGTTATCCTATTAGAAAGCATAAGCCTTTGGATTACACAAGAGATATTATTAATTTAGGAGAAAATTAGCAGTAGTCAAAAAGGTTAAAATTAAGAATCTATGAACTATAAACAAAACAAAATCTACTTATAACTAAAAGCTCTTTTTCATATGCCAAATATAATTGGATATACTGGCAAGAAAAAAATAGTGATATACAAATTAACATAATCATGTAAAAAGATAAATATTTCTATTTATCTTTCCAGGCATAAAGTTAACACTGTACAAAAGCAGGGGAACAGATGGGTAAGCTATGTGAGAAAAGTGCGCTCATTAACCCGGAAGCTCTTGATTTTCAATGGTGCAATAGCATCACCATTCAAAACTATATAACAAAGTTGAAGGATTTTATTTTTTAATAAACAGTTTTTAGGGACAAAATTGTTTACCTATTGTCATAAAAGAATGGCAATATTAACATTTTATATATATATATACAATATCAAACTGGGACCTAACCTGATTTACATATCCATATCACAACAAATTATATTTGTTAAAAACACTAATCTGATACTTTAACTTTAAAAAAAAAAGGTATAAAATAAATTTAGAAGGTAAAATAGAAGAACTAGAATTAAAAACTAATATAACCAACCATAAAAGTATTATAACTAAGAAAAAATAAATAACAAATATTATGTAATAGAGAGTAAATAATAACTTACATTTACCAAGGTATTTCAAAATACTTGGTGGTGAATAAGTCTATATCTTTGAAAATTACATAGTAGAACTTTTGAACAAAGCACAATAGGGTCTAAATTTATATTCAGTAAGTCCAGATATGAAAGTCTACAACTAAAGAATATGTCCACTAATTTAAAGGCAATAATGTTGGATAGCATAAATTAGAATATATA
>NW_027104700.1:1387972-1390744 GCF_000696795.3 Halyomorpha halys | reverse complement strand
AGAGAGAGAGAGAGAGAGAGAGAGAGAGAGAGTGAGATTAATTAATTAACAACAGAAATAGTTCACAAATGAGATGAGAAGGAAAATAAAAAAACAAATTGTGATCTTCACTAATCACTATTTATATGTGCAGTTGGTTCATAATTTAAATTAATAAACCACTGGTAAAGCTCTAATTCATTGCATCACCATCAAAACTGCAACAAGTGTTTCAAGTGATATGAATATGTAAGGCTACATTTAATAGGCCCAAAAACTATCATAATTACTGTACAGATATACATAAAGAATTAGTGATTTAACTTTAACAATATTTTGAGCATTAGTTTTAGATGTTTAACACTCATGTTTTTATGTTTATTTACTATGCTTCAGCTTTTATTATCATTTCTTTGTACTGTTGTGACCGCTTGGTGATTTGTGACAAGTGCTCAATGCAAATCTATAGCTTTCGCTGGAAGCTCTTTTGTTAAATAACAGTTCAAAAACACCTTTGTTACATCTTTTTTAACAGCTGTAAAGTTTAATTTTACAATTATATTACAAAAAGTAGCTATTATGTATTTATAATGGAGTGATAACTTTTATAGATTACATTTTCATATCTATTAAATTTATTATTTACAATATACACACTTCTAATAGAAGAAGGCATTTTGGATATCAGTGTTTCAAATATAAAAACATTATAAGCACTGGTTCTTTCACTACATGTCTCTCTTGTGGCAGTTGTATGTATACATTTATGTATAAATATCATACATATAAGTACTTATATATTTATACTTAACAGTTTATATATTAACATGAGCCATATATTTTTCTACCTGTATATAATATACAATTTAATGCAACTATAATCTCTATATTTTGTTTATCACTTTTTGCTAAGCGAAATATTTAAAAGTCAGAAATATTTTTTAAAAAACACTGAATAGCATTATAAAATATTTGGCATCAGTTCAGGATAGTAAAAACCTTTTTAAAAAACAAAAACATGAACTAATTAAAAATAAATAAGGATCTATAGAAAAAGTAATTAATTGCTTCCATTCAATAAACTATGAGTTAATACAATTAATTAAATTATGTGATATAGTTAAAACCAACTTATATTTTACAAGATACTAAGGATAAGGATAATAATTTACGACAAGGATAGTAAACTTAGTATTAAGAAGTAGAAGATATAACAGATGTACATTCATGCATATGCATGAAAAACATGAGTAATAAAATGAAAATTCAATTTTTAAAACCAAATAATTAACATTACGGAATGAAATATTTTCATATTTAAATATGAAAATATTAATTTTTCATGTTACTTGAGCTAAAAAAAAATATTAGGTCATTGATCCATAGTTAATGATCACAAGTACTTTCATACCTATTAAAAGTACATTATTTTTTTTTTCCTTTTTCACCAATTTTTTTCTTCCACAATAACCCTGACCTTAACAAAAGTAACATTTTTTAACCAGTACAAGGTAAGGGGTCAATGCATGATGCATTTTAGTCGGCAATATCAACAGTATTCATTACTTTCCCTTTCCAGAAGAAGAGTTAAAAAAGCTGAATAGATTAGCCTTTAACCTGGAAGGCAAGGAGGGAGTAGTGGAAACCTCTGATGGCTGCCTTGTATCTCGAAACTGTACCGCGACTGGTGGGACTTGGACCTTGGCAAGTGGGTCTTGAATTCGAGCCAAGTTGCTTTCTAATCGGGCAATAGAATCCTTCAACCTGTTGTACTCATCCAAGTTCAGACCAATCTTTGATGCTCGTTTATAGACACTCATGAGATGTTGCCTGTCTCTCACATCAGGAAGTAAATATTCCTAGAAACACAATATAAAAACAAAATACTGCATTTGCTAAACATTCAGGAATTAACCAATAAAATTGAAAATATGATGAAGTAATTTGTGAATCTAAAGTAACACCATTCCAGAAGTTGTTTAATTATAAAGGCAAAGTTCTATTGAAGAATGAATAAAATCGACGAAATACACAAATATGTTTATATTTTCACAAGTCAATGAGTTAATATAATCTTATCCCAACCTACCCTAGAAGAATATTCAATAATATTTTAGTTTACTGAGTCTTCTGTATATGAAATAATCAAAATTTGTAACAAAGTAATTTACGAGTGAAAAATCTATGTTGTCATTAAATGTGATTAAAGTAACACAAAAACAGGTCAATGGTGCTCTATCTGTCGTGAGTAATACAGGTAAACTGGACTATCAATGAGATTTCTCCCATTTTATAAAACAAAATTCATGTTACTCCATAACCTCAGTGAAAACTGCCTCTCTTATTAAATACTTTATCAGAACTAATTTTTTTGGCAATTTAAAGTAAACTGTAAGGGTTTTTAGCTTTAACATTACAAATTATTTCATTTAAAGAGCCAATTACGTTTTGTTAATTCAAATTATTATTTAGGTGTACCACTGCAGTAACAAAAACTTTTATTAGTGTGACAGATCATAAATCTTATTAAACAACCAACTATTTATGACTGATCGCCATAGATAACTGCTTGCATAAATTGGGATTGAAAATTATCACAAGACCTTCACTTCTTCCAAAATTATTTTTTTTTTTAGCAAGAGACTAAATGAAAAATCATTAACTGAAGTGTTGAGGTAGTGCAATATATCCCTTAGTAAGTCAGGTTTTAGAAATACAGATTATGCTTGACCTCAAAAAAATCCTGTAGGCCTTTGTACTCAGGTGGGTTCCAGTCTTTATCGGATCGATTTA
>NW_027104700.1:1380574-1387922 GCF_000696795.3 Halyomorpha halys | reverse complement strand
ATAAATGATTATTTTGTAAATATTTAAGAAGATGCCCACAATTTACCAAGGCCACATTCTCTTACTATACCATATATATATATATATATATATATATTGGGTTTTAATTTGAGTATGGGTTCATTCCTAGGCAGTAACAGTCATCAACAGACTAATTTAGTCTTTTGCCAGCTTCATTCAAGATAGGAATTAACTTATTTAGAGTGTCACCTTTAAACTATTTTTTTTCTGGTATAATAATTAGTAGTAACATAGAGCCTTCTAACATTTGTATGATAGGTGAGAGGTTTTTGTTTACTGTAGCTATTTCACTGCAAGAATGGATAGATCAAATATTTCATCAAAAAATTTTATTTAATTATGATTCAGCTATCCCATATTATTATCAATATTAAACAAATAAAATAACATAAATGCCTACAGTAAACAAAACAAAACAACATCACACTGAGAGAAAATAGGATAGAACTTAGAAAGTAATATTGACTTATCATGGTAATAGAATACTAAGAGCTAATAAAAATAGAGTTTTTCTTTTTACCATTAGGGTCATCAAATATGTGACTAGAGATACCAAAAACATATTATTACATAAAAAAAAAATTACTTGTTCAATTACTTTTTTTTTGGAATGTTCACTTACTCAACAAAACAACCCTTCTGAAGAAAAAATTCATTGAACAAGATATTGTTTTGATGTAATAAAATGTATGAATGATGTCAGTATCTGAAATCACGGGCTTGGCATTAGGGCCCCTCTTGTAACTAACTCCTCTATTTCTGAACTAGTTACATTGTGAAGGAAAATAATGAAAGTTATCTTAAAAAAATAAATAAATAAAATGAGATTAGGTACTATTTCACTAACCTGTCTAGTGAGAACGAAGTATGCATAAGCAGCCATTCCAGTACCATAGGTTACAAAGTAGGTGACAGGTTCCATGATATCCCAGGAGTATTCCCACCAGGTGAGGCGAGCAAGGATGCCAAATTGAATGGACATCAATCCAAGACCAACCCAAGTAAGGACAGTTGCATTCCGACCAGCAACTCTGTCGAGTTCCAATTTTTTCTATAAAAAAAAAAAAAAAAAATTATTCAGATCTGATATAGTTTAGTCAATGAATGACCAAAAAAGCCTTGTAGAGAGTATGGAGGAGGGCAAACATTTTATTACACAAAAATAAAAAGAATTTAAAATTTAAAAGATAAATATAGATATATATTTAAATATTAAATTACATTAAATATACTTGTATAGTTTCCATAAAATACTTGTGGTTGGATCTTAATAATCATGGTTTAATATCACTAAAAATACCTCTAATGCATAATAAACTTATTCCCGAGTTGATTGAGGTAAATTTCATAACTGATTAGCTTGCAACCAGAAAAACTACAAACCTGGTGTCAGTTGTTCCATTTTTGTCTTTCTCCCATTGTAGAACAGTGTATGGCTGTCGATAGTGATTACACCTCCCTCAGGCCATCTTACTTTTTGTATAACTTTTAATGGCATGTTATATTTTTTTACTTCATTTGCTACTGTCTATATAACCTCCCAACAAACAATATCTAATATAGAGAACGTTAAGAGTGTCAAACATTCCTTCCACTATATGTGGCCAACGCCTTATGTAGCTAACCATGTACTTAAAAAGCGGAATTTTTTTTAAATTTTTGGTATTAGTTTGGCACAATTTAATGTTCAAAATTAAGTATTATATATTTTAACAAATTTCAGTTACTTCAGGAATATGATTTATTAAATTGTATAAGCTATGGCTGTAGATATATATACACACAAACAAAAACACTAGCCATTATGAATGTTTCTAAGAAAGGCCTTGATATTATCTACTAAATTTCGTGATTTTCCAAATAGAATGTTTTGATTGTTGGAAGATAGCCCGGATGGTGGTAAATAGAGAAAACTAATTATTGTTAATCAACGTTTCACCCCACTTTGCAGGTCTTCATCAGGGCTGTGAGATTGAAATAGAGATCTCAACTCAGGCAGTTGATATTCAATCTGATAGCAATGATGAAGCCCTGCAAAGTTGGGCAAAACGTTGATTATAAATAAATAGTTTTCTCTTAACATTTTATTCACCCCCACCCGGACTATCTTCCAACAATCAAAACATTCTATTTCTATTTGGAAAATCACGTAATTCAGAAGATAATATCAAAGACCATAAATTCTGACCAGTTGAAGAAAAATGAGTAAAAAATATATTTTTAAAGAAAATAAAATGTTCTACAACTTTCCCAGTTTTAATTATATATATAACAAAAGGCTGAGTAATTAAAAAGAAATGGTTGACAAAAATCATTAGATGAAAATACATTTTCTGGACATTGTTGATATTAGAAATCAAATATCTTTTATAACTATTACATATATGAAAACAATATAATAGAAATATTCTAAGAAGAAATGTAGGCTTTAACTTTTGATAGAACATATTTTTCTGTGTGATGCACCTTTTTAAAGATATATGTGAAAAACCATAAAAGCTTAATCCAGAGTGAATAAAAGAAAAAAAATTTAAAAATTATTAATTTAATTTAATTTAACTCATATATCAAGTGCTAAACAAAACTTAATACAGAATTCATATGTATATAGATATATAATGAAGTTTAATAGACCAATTTAAAATAATGTTAAAAAAAATTCTTCCTAAACATGATTTAATTTAAGTGTACCAATGATCTTTAAGTTTTTAAAATGAGTTAGAAACTCAGTTATTTATAGTTTTATTTTGTTTCATCAAAATCTAAGCTCATTATTTTTTTTTATTTTTATCAAAGGTTAATTTGACCCCTCTGAATAGATTAACAATGGGTGTCTAATCTTTCTTATACATATTTATACATACAAGTATTGATTACTAAATTTAAATTCAGAGCAAACTGCAAATAATATAATAGTTCAGGTCCATCGGTCAAGTTGGAGTGATACTTCTACTCTAGTACCAATCCATTCATTAACGTAATCAATCTGAGTTGTAGAAAAAACCACCGCAAACGCAATTTATAATGATAAAATATAAACCATCTTAAATTCCCTGAAGAAATAATTAGATAATACGACAATCTTCTTTAAAATAATAAATAAATGCCAAAAATAGCTTCAAACCAATGAAACAACATACAAGCATAAGAAAAAAAATTAAATCAGAGGTAAAAGGATATTTATAGAAACTTTGCTTTTATAAACTATACAAATACAAATAGACAAATGAATATTCTCTTATACATCAAATTACCTTTTCCAAAGGTTCTAACTGCTTTTTGAGACATAATATTTCATTTTGAAATTCCATTTCCAATTTTGCAGTATGCTCACTGGCATTCAGGGATGTGTACAGCTGTTGAACTAAAGTACGTATTTCACACAGCCTGTCTGAACTTGATACCTACAAGAAAAAGATACAAATATTAATCTGAGATAAGGTCTTTAACATTTGTCATTATTCAAAGGGACTTTTTTAAGGCTAATGACCATTGCTGGATTTTTATTGTATTTTTAAAATTAATCTAAGCAACGAGATTGTAACAATGCAAACTATCTGTCTTCTGTATCATAAGAACAACAAAGAAAATAATGTAACAAGAATATTATTTATTGGTAAATAATATCTTAAATTAAATTAAATTGTTCATAAAATAAGCAGAAGTTCATACATCTTTTAAGTGAAATGAGTGACAAACTAATGCTCAACCAAAATTTATCATTATAAAAAATAAGAATATGATAGAATATCATAAAAAAAATTAAATATTTTTAACTCGACATTAACATATATAGTATTACGAGACATTAACAGATTTTGATATCACTACCTATTTTTCTTTGTTCTTCTATTTAATAATATAGGGGGAAAAAAACATTTTTTTTTGTACTAAGTTTCACTAAAATTTTATTATTTCATAATATTTTGTTAGTTCAAAGTTGTATTGGAAAATTATTTTTGTTTAATTTAATTTACTCCAAAATTAATAAAATTTTCTTTAAAAATTAAGGCTGATCTACAATTTTGAACGGAAATCACTTATTACCAAAACTAATTTTAACAAGCTTACTTAAGACAAATTTTGAATAGAATGAGAACATTAATAATATTAATTATCATTTTTAAGTCAATAACGCTAAACATTTACTAGCAGAAAGGCTTCAATCAATTAATGTAATTTATAAAAGCTTTATAACTCAACTCATAAACCTACGACGAGGTGTGAGTGTAGAAGCTTCCTACCACGCTCTCCTCTCACCAAGCTAATGAGCGAGCAAGCCTGGCTGGCTAAGTGTACCACCGCTTTTCCAATATGGAAAATACTTTCCCCCACGCACCCAACCGAACAACTAAATGAACTTTACCAGGGGAAACTCGTGTTAAGAGCACAACTACCTTCGAACGATTACGAAGTTAACCATCTAACAATGATAATAGACCTATGATGTGAACAGCTATTAATAACATTGCAATATTAAAGGTCAGATAAATTGTTTGAATTAATACCATTATGACCTAATGTCCATAAAAATGGAATCTCGATGTAAATAATCGGAAATAAAACTAAACTGCAGTGATCTAAACATGTTTCGAAGAGATATAAATGCAATCTTAATAGGATGAAAGGTGATCCAGTAAATTATTCTTTATCGAATCCGTCATGATCCGGAAAGTCACCTATGTTATTTTCGAAAATAATTTTTACTTTCACTACATAGAATAAACAGTAAGGGAAAGTGTTGCTACGTGAGACAGTCCTGAGGGTACGTCGGCGGGCGTATAATCCTTTGAAACTCGTAGAAGTCTAAAAGCAGTACTGGCCATGATGCAGGATTTTTTAAAATTTAATTATTTAAGGCATCAACCACGTATGGGTCATTATTTCCTTAATTTTTAAGGTTGAGCTTGGATTTTAAATTGTTTGGTAGCGCTTGGAATGATGCAGAGACTCAAACAGTTTATCTACGGTTTGTTTGTTATCCTGTAAGATGGAATGGAGATCCTTTGGTATATCTTATACAGATTCGAGGGAGTTATATGCTCGGCATTCAGTCAAAATGTGTTAACCGCAAGTTTGGCATACAGGGGGTGAGGCGCGTTTGACCTATTCGAAGGCGCGTCAAAATCACCTCCTCTTCGTTTGCATTTCTAGTTGATGATATCCAAGAGTAAACGTCCCTTCTGATTTCCCTTAATTTTTTATAGGAAACATTTCCCCACATTTGTCTGCATTCCAATTTAATCCTCTGCTTAATGAGGGCAATGAAATCGTCGACAGGAACTTCGCAATATCTAATTCCTTCAGAAATCGCCAGTTTAGCTGCCCTATCAGCCAGTTCGTAACCCACTATTTCGCAGTGTCCAGGGAACCAGGCGAAAACACTGAAATACTGTTTTTTTTTTTGTTTTGTAAGGTGCAAAACATTTAAGCTTTTGTTGATTGGAACCATTTCAGGTGTATACCTACTTCATATCTGCGATAAAGAGAATAGGTATTGGTGATCATTGCACACAATCGAGGCCACAACGCTTTACTCGCTTCGGCGGTACATATATTAAAATTGGAGCGCGCAGGCTTGTACGGGTAGTTTGACTCAGATGTTTACCGGAAGATTAGTTCATTCTGGTTTCAGACGACCTATACTTCAGACCGTTCATTGAGTCGCATGAAAATTAAAGTTTTAATTGGACTGTATTTATTAAAGTGATCTCCAGTACTGAAGATCTACTAACAAAAATTTGAAAAGGACTCACCAATAATGCTCCAGGCGTAGCGTACGTCAGGATGGCGCAAACCAGATAGACACGCTATCATTCTGCACTTTTACTGATTTCACTAAAGTCCAGTCCTTAATACTTGAAATAAATTTTCCACGGGAAAAGAAAGAGTACGAAGAAAACCAGCGTGCATCTTGAACGAATCCAGAAGTTCGACTGTGCCGGTGAACGGGAGATTTTACCGTTTAGCCAGTTACAGTTGTCATGCCGACATACTCACAAAACAATTAAATTTTTAATTTAACTTATCCTATATTTGAGACTTTAAGTTGGCGGAATGACTTACATAAAATTACTTTTAGCATTTTCAATAATGATTCAATAACGATTTAGCATTGGATAAATAATTAACACTGAAGAAATTGTTTACCATCCTTATTTTTGGAACATTTACGGGTCCTGAGAGGTTAGATTGCTTTTGAATTATTTTTTATCTAACAATTCCCACAATACGAGCATTCTGTCATATTAGAATAGACACATATATTAGTTTTAACTACCTTTGCTGTTCTTCTTGCCAAATACTCTTTTACAGTATATTGTATATAGTATACTATATATAGTTGTATGCTTCGTCATCTTGGTATTGAATTTTGTACATCTTTTTATAATATTACATCCATTAATTTTTCGTACATTTATTAAAAAAGAAAAATCAACAAACACAAATTAATTATTCCTAACTAGCTGTTTTTATAGTTAATTTATAATAAATAAGTTCATTTCAATTAACATAAATACATTGCTATCAACTTGAAACTTTATAATGATATTTAATTAAACCAAATATCTATACCCTACTCATGCCAACAGTTAATATTTTCTATATATCTAGTCGTAAAAGATATCCATAGTATATATATTATTTACCTCGCATTTTTGAGGAGCCTTCACCAAATATTCTTTTTCGTTTATCGTTAATTTAAAATCTTCTTCCACCAAATTGGCTATCGAGTTGGAAGACGCTATTCGAATATTATCTGCAAATTAAAAAATATATTATAAGTTTAATAGGAAATATTTTAAATTCCACAGGGACTTGAAAGAAAATGAATAAGAGTTTATATTCATAAATAAATCATAATAAAACTATTAATATGTTAAATAAAAAAATACATCTATACTATTATTTTTATTACCAAGTCAAGATTTTTGAAGCACTGGATATTCCGTGAATCATCATAAATGCGTTTATTCATTTTCAATTTTTAATAAATATTTTATATCTCTTTTTGTTGCAGTAAAAGTATTTGTATTTAATCTGGAAATATGAGGACATTCGGTAGTAAAATATTGTTGAGAACTAACAAAATTAAAACTTTAACAACATTAAAATATTTATTTATAATCTTTAAATTTCTTTCTTGAGACTGGCAATTTTTTAAAAAATAATTCAACACACTATCCAAATTTTAGTCTCAAAACATTTATTTCATTTACACGTCCAACGTTTCGGCCAATTCGGCCATCCTCAGGGACATCTATTACAAAAGTTTCCATTATTTGTATGATCCTACAATCAATTCAATTATTTAACATTATTATTT
>NW_027104700.1:1373017-1379274 GCF_000696795.3 Halyomorpha halys | reverse complement strand
CTGATTTTGAAAGTACATCCTTTATTAGATTATTCATGACCAGACCTGCAAATGATATTGATAAACATCCCCCCATAGGAACTCCAAAAAGCTGTATATATATTTGACCTGGGCAGAATAGCCTGTATAGAGTTTTTTAAAAGGGTTAAATGTCTAATAGTAAATTAAGGTAAGGTAAATTATAAATAATAATGTTAAATAATTGAATTGATTGTAGGATCATACAAATAATGGAAACTTTTGTAATAGATGTCCCTGAGGATGGCTGAATTGGCCGAAGCGTTGGACGTGTAAATGAAATAAATGTTTTGAGACTAAAATTTGGATAGTGTGTTGAATTATTTTTTAAAATATTTATTAAAATATTTGTTAATTACAATGTTCTTCAAATCAACCCCCGAGTCACTTTATATCAACAATATTCTCTTTAAAAAACTAAGTTCCAAGTGATTATTTCAACACTTTATAACATAAACCATAAAGAAAGCTGCTGATGCCAAAAATTTAAAAAAAAAAACAAAAAAGAAAAAAAAAACAGTTACTGTTTTACTACCGAACGCCTCATCATATAATAAAACTATTTAAAATTTTCTAAAAAAAAAATATTTTGCTACAAGCATATAATATTTAACAATGGTGAATTGAAATGATCACAAAATGAACTCATAATTGTTTGTTTTTTTCTCTGAAATAATCAAGTCATCATTTGAGAGTTAATATTGCGAAGAGCGTTCTGGGAACTTATTGAAAACCTGATTTATAGTTAAGTCCACTTTTATCTGAATGATGTATTGGACGACATGCAAATAACAATACCTGCCTGGCTTATCTGCATCAAACTGATATACGATATACTGCCGCATGCTAAATATTGAGCGGGGATCCAACCGGCCCCCCCATCGCCAATAAATCGACACTTGACGGCCTGATCGAGAAGATGAATCAACTATAATCCATTCGACTGGCGGCTCAACGGATGCCCAAGAGTCAGGAGATACGCCAATTGATTTATAGGTGAGAATACTTTACTATATTACAGAACAGGGGCGAATATAATAGTAGTTATTATAAATGGCAAATAATTATTTATTTTATATTTTAAGTAAAATTTGGAATAGACAAAATGTTATAAATCATTTATCACTGTCATTCAGGAGTACTTGTAGGTATGTTTAACTCGATCGTTTTCATTTTATAACAATAGTTATTTTGGGAGGGAACATATACCCCATCAACACCTTGTCTCTATCCCACGTAGATTCACCGCAATTAAATATAATTGTCCTGGGAAACCCAACCTCAACCCGAAGACTGAAGCCCAGACTGCTGCAGGACATTCTTTTATAAATTTTTAATAAATATAAAAATAATTCATAGTCACACTACCTCTATTTACTTACTAGTATTATTCGTTTTATTTATTCATTATTTTTTTTTTTTTTCTCTTCCCTTTTTCAAATTAACTTGTTTCTTTTTACTATTAGAAGACAATTGTTTGTTTTATTTAAGTGTTCCAATATCATTGGTTTTTGTTAATTATTTTACTTTCCTCTTTTATTAAGAAGCATTATTCTTATCTATTTATTTTATTATTATTATTTTTTTCTTTTAATAAGAACATATTATATAGTTAGAGGTGTCATTTGTATGATTATACCCCCTCATAACATATAAAATATATATAATATAAGTTATATCAACCATGTAAGGTCCACCAGGCCGATCTGGTATAAAAATAAAATAAAATAAATAAAGATATAATTGTAATTGACAATGTATTTATATACATTGTGGACCGGTATAATTTGATTAATAATAAAATACATAAATAAAAATTAAAAATCGTCCCCACCTACTCTTGGCGGCAACTCAGTAAGTTTCTCTATCTTTTTAGAAATACTTCTCTTCTTTCTTGCTGTCAACATTTTTTTCACTATTTATTTATTTATTAATTATTACTTACTTATAATGTTAATTTCAGTTACTCATTATTTACATTTTCTTCTGCATATTTCATTATGTTTATTTCTTTATTTACAGGAACACTGTCGGATTTTTAATAACTTTTTTTATCATTTGTTTTGTATAAATTTTAAGTCTATAATATTATATTTTTATCTTCTATTAGTATTAACTACTATCTACTCAATTTATTGTTATATACGTATCCAAGTTTGCTTGTTATTATTTTGTTTTTATTTTTCTCTGAATTATGGCTATCTCGTTTTTTTTTTTTTCAGTCCTGATGAAAGCCTGAAATCTGAAATTCAGGTCGAAATGTTGGCACAAATAAATAAGTTTTACTTATTTGTGAGTCTCTATCTCAAATCAATCTACGGCTAATTTAACACCTCATTAGTTATCAATTTAGTTGGTTAAGTATAGGTTTTTTTTTCACATCAATGCTGTATCTAAAATGATTTTTACACAGTTATGACATGCAATATTCATTAGAAATAAACTAAGTATAGTTGAGTCAAAATATACCTACTAGTACTAATACTCCTGAATTACTAAAGAAACTGAACAGTACTAAGATACATGATAAATGTTTTTTAATATTTTGTCTATTGTTATAATATAGTTAATTTAAAATTAAAATAAATAATAAATTACCATTTATAATTCATTTCCTTTTATTATAGGGCATGGACACTACAATAATTCTAAAAAAGCAATGAATTTAGAAAAAGTGTCGGGGAAACAGAATTATTTACGTTAGGTAAGACAAACCGAACATTTTGAAAAGTATTAATTTTTTTTATTTCTCCCCTGAACTACAGCTGCCTCTTATGATTCCGACAGTCATATAAAGAATACAAATTTTGGACTTCAATAATAACTAACAGAGAATATGCGTTACCTTACTTAATAATATCAAGGGAGCACCTGCACCACTGAGGGTTCAATAACTCAATCATCAGACTCTGTTTACACAAGCTGTTGCTTATATATAAGCTCCAATTAGCATTAACCATCATCACTCCAAGACTTCGTGGGAAATCAATCATCTCTAAGATTAAACAAGGTTATAGGATTTCAAAATAGAATTGAAATCGTGGATATCGTCAAGATTACTTTTCTTTAGGGTTTTTTGGGGATCAAAAATAGTGTAAATCTGAATTATATACACATTTCTAATAGGTTCCTATGAGGAACCAACCATCAATAATCAAATTATATTGCAAGAATCTTTATAAGAATCAATGACTTCTAGCTATGATAGTGGTATTCTTGTTAATCTATTCTCTATGAATTTTTCCAGTTGTCTTGTTTGTACCAGTAGGTGTTTCCAGATTAAATTAAGTCTTATTTGCCCAAGTTTACTTTATAAAACTAAACAGGATATAAGGATAATTCTTATTTGTTAAACTTGTTAAAATTATTTATTGATTAAATATTCAAATTTAATACTAATAGATGCATTATTCAACTTTAGTTATGATATACTTAAATGCAGCCACACAATTCGCAATCAGATTTTAAAAAAAAAATATGAATAATTATAAAAACATGTATCTTTCCTAACTGGAAAGGAAATACAGTAAGGTAGATTGTAACCTTTGCCTGTAGTTTTTAATTGGTGCGACGGTAGTGTAATGTATGCTTTGACCTAGAATCTTAAGCCATCTGAAACAGTGAACTTCTCCCATTTTCTTTCAAGACCCCTATCGCACTCTATCACTCATGATGAACTTGTACAGACCTGATTTTATTTGTTTGCCCTCTTGTTGGCCATTAGTTATTTACTTTATTTTTATTACCCTTTTCCTGGACATTTCTGATATCTGGGTGGGTTATCTAAAGGTAAACAACCTATTCCAGTTATGGTGGAGGGGGTAAAGTTCATTTCGTGGGACCACCAAAAAATAAAAGTCAACCCACCCAGGCCGGATTCAGAATGGTGTCCTTGCATACATGAGGTTACTAAGGCAAGGCCTCAATTCCCTCAGCTACAACGCCTCTGTACAGACCAAACAATTCCCCATTCGTCTCGCACCACAGCTGTATATGTCTTCCATTCTCGATATTTAAAGTACATTCCTGATCAAAATTAACGTTTGATTTCTCAGTTTTACAGCAGTTGCTTCCAAGTAAACACTCGTTTTTACAAAAGGTTTTAAGTTTTAGATTTGAATTTGTTTAAACTTCCATTTATGGCCCCCTACAAGGCATTTAACCGAGTATAGATCTGCAATGGCCTTGAACTTCTCAACTATTGGTAGGGCCCTCCAGCAGTTCCCAGAGACCGGCATGCATCCGTGGAGGTATGAACAAGGACTGTAAGAGCTACAACCAAAAAGAATGATCGATTCTTGCGCCTAAAGGATCTAAAGGCTCAATCATGTTCTGGGCTATTGTCACGATGGAGGCTCTCACAGAGTTAGTAATTGTTCGAGAACGATCTTTGAATGCAACAAGTTATACGGAAGAAGACCTACATAATCCTGTAGTATCTTTTGCTAAAAACTTTGGAGAAGGTTTTTTATTTATCCAACATAATGCAAGACTATGTTGCATAAATAAAATAATTGGTGCTATTGTAGTGTAATGTATGCTTTAACCTGGGATCTTAAGCCATATAAAACAGTGAACTTCTCTCGTTTTCTTTCCATACCCCTATCACACTCTGTCATTCACGATGAACTTGTACAGACCGGATTTTTTTTTTTTTTTTACCCCCTCCCCTCTTGGTTATTGGTTATTTACTTTATTTTTATTAACCCATTAACATAAGATTTTTTTGTAAAAGAAATAACTAGTTTAAATTAGAAAGACATGTTAATCGTAGTTGATCAATATTGTTAATCGTCTTTTCTTTACCTGTGGTTGTGACGTCCACGCAACTGACTGCCTTGTCCTCTAACTTGATCATGTCGATGAGGTCCCCAACGGTGTTCCCCAAGGGCTTCAGGGTGAAAAGGCATCGCTGCCTGGAGGTGGGTAGCGGAATCAGCACTTGTGGCAGCCCTCGTCTGTACTCAACTTTGACTATTCCTGCAAAAAAAATGTTAAATTTAGCAGCTACTAATTAAAAATTCATACGCCTAGCCAACATTTATTAGAAAAAAATACACTATTTTTCACAAACTACCTTACATGTATTCCGAAAACAATCTTCCACATTGGAGCGCGGTTATGTACTGCACGGGAGTCTTCCTCGATGTTGAACAAGCTTTTGATCGAGTTTGGCATCCAGGCCTGGTCTATAAACTTCGTCACTTCCTACCCCCTACACATTTCCTTATAATCCACTCCTACCTCACTGATAGAACCTTTAAAGTAAATCATAACCTAGCCTACTCATCTCTCTTTTCTCAGTCCGCCGATGTTCCCCCAGGTAGTGTCTTAGGTCCCATTCTTTATACGGTTTATACAGCTGACATCCCAACCCACCCTAACACAGTCCTAACAACATACGCTGATGATACATGTATACTTTTTGTAAACAACGACCCAACTAATGCATCACAAACACTACAGACACACATAACATCTATTGAAGAATGGTGTTAAAACTGGAGAACCAAAATAAATTCTGACAAATCCCACCAGATCACCTTTACTCTCCGTCGTAAACCTCTGCCCTCCTGTCCTACAGTATCCTTTCTAAATACACCACTAATGCCTGTTGAACAGATTCGATACTTAGGACTCCATCTTGACAAGAGACTTACTTGGAATCCACACACAAGACTGAAACGACAAGAAACTGCTCGTAGATTCCGATTGCTACAACACTTACTTGACAAACGCTCTAAACTTCCCATTCACTACAAAAAATTAGTATACATTACGATAATCAGACCAATTTGGACATATGGAATTGAGCTCTAGGGCTCCACCAAACCATCAAATTCCTCCCGCATCCAATCCAAAATCCTACGTAAATTCCTTCATGCTCCTTATTACGTTACAAATAACCTCATCCACAAAGACCTTAAAATCCCATTCGTTGCAGAATTGGCCCAAAACAGATATGCGTCTTTCATTCCAAACTCCTTAACCATCTTGACCCATTAATTCTTAATCTTTCATCCTTAACAATCCCTGATAATCCTACGAGGCGTCTGAAAAGAAGATGGCCACGGGACCTTCTAATTTAAATTAATGTTTGGAGTACCACCAACGGGTGGTTCCTTCCCAAGATTTTCAAGTGCATATGAGACATATAACATATTTACTTATTGTATTACTGTTACAAAACAGCACACTACAGAAGATATGTCGAGGGACATCTCTTGAAAGACGTAACA